>NC_035437.2:48542629-48842629 GCF_002127325.2 Helianthus annuus
TCCTCTCGAAGGTATACAAGACCCTCCAGATCATCGGCATAGCTTGGATATAAGATATGCCGGTCAAAGAAAAGAAAGATTGGGTGAAGGCCGGAAAAGGATACGAATATCCTATGGTAAACGGAGTTGCAGGGAAGACCACCCAGGCGTCTGAAACAAAGTCGCTCAAAGCAGTGGATGTGAAGGATTTGAAAACAGCATCCGCCGGAAAGCAATGACGAATCCTATCTACATGAGCATCGGTAAAGCAACATCTCTCCGTAGGAGAATCCTTAATGATCCCTTGGCTTTTCAGGGGACTGCTCTTCTCGTGATCCTTATGGGGAAAATTTCGGAGCAACATACTTGTGGCGGAACAGAAACAGAGCAAAAGCAGAAAAAACAGAGCAGGAAAAGGAAGAAAGAAAGGAAAAGAATACCTGATCAATCTTCGGTGGAGATTATAAAGGGAGTATATCCTGAATTTAAATACAAATCGATCCTTACCCTATCTCCTATTTATAATTATGATTTGTAGGGATGTCACTTCAGTGACGTAATGATCGCAACGGCTAGTCCGGTTATAACGGCTAGTTATCCGAGTTGTCCGTTGAAGATAAGATCAGAACAAAATATAACTCATTTATTTACAAAATCACTCCTTATATTTTGGGGGCAATTGTTAGGGCTGGATTTTTACAATACATGATCCTCACATGTGATCCTAACCAGTGATCCTTGTTTCTTTGGCAGATAGTGATCCTCAGCAGAGTTCCAGGATCAGGATCACGGACCATCATAGGATCCTCATGCTAACAGTTGCTTTCGTTGAATTTAATGTTGTTTTGCAGGACATCTAGCAGGATCCGCTCTTAAGCATCACAATTAAAGGACACGTCTTTACAACTATGGCATGTGCTTAATCGGAGATGGACGTTGTGAAGGATATGGAAACTTGGCATGATTTAAGGGCGATAATTTAGGCTAGATTTACTTTTATTTCTAAAGGGGTAATGAGCTGATTATTAGTCTTTTTACCTAAAATAGGTCACCTACACTTGTATATATAACACTCTTCCTCATTCGGAAAAAAACACGACACAACTCTCACACGCTTAGACACTCGAAACTATAGTGATCCTTGTACTCAGCTCATTATCATCCAAAGTTGTAACTATTTTTCTTATATTGAAGTTTGGTGATCGGTAGTTGCCATCACCCGAGGTTTTTTATGCCGGAGATCATACATTGATCAAGGGCTTTTTCCTCGTATAAATCATTGTGTCTTTGCATATTTCACACTGAAGTGACCCTTTACTTTTTCTATAAACCAAGCATCATACCCCATTTACATAAAGTTTGGTTGCATTATCCTTGTGTGATTTTTGACCAAAACAGTATCGTATGCTAAAGCATGTGAGAAATGTGTTGTGTCTTCCAAATGCTGAAGAATGCCATTTATATAAGTGTGTGTGGTCGTATTTTAGGCAAATCACCTAACTACTAGCTCGTTACCCCTTTAGGAATAGAAGTAAATTTAGCCTAACTAATTGCCCGTAAATTGTGCTAAGTTTCCATATTCTTCATAACGTCTATTCTTGGTTATGCATGTTCAGCGTGACAGATTCCTTGATAACGTTGCTAAGACCAGATCCAACTCGTAATTCTTGCAAAACAATATTAAATTCAAAGAGAGTAATCGTTAGTATGAGGATCCTTAGGATGATCCATGATCCTGATCCTGAAGTTCTTCTGAGGATCACTATCTGCCAAAGAAACAAGGATCACTTATTAGGATATTATGTAAGGATCACAGGTCATTAAAATCCTGCCCTAACATGCCCAGCTTGGCCGGTTGACTCTTGGGTAGCAAAGTTGAAGGAGCTTGGAGGCAAGGCTGTGCCACTTCCTGCAGAAGCTGGTGAGTCCTCTAAGTCAGCAGAGGTGGTAGATAAGGCTGGAGACAAGAAGGATGCTGGAGCGGATGCTGGAATTGATGCTGGTGAGGATGCTGGTCAGGATGCTGAAGCTGAGAAGGCAGAGAAGGTTGGAGAAGATGCCGCTATGTGAGGGCATTTAAGTGGGCAATGATGGATATACGTGCCGAGGCTGGAGCCCACTTTTTTAAGTTTGATCGTTGGCTTGTAACCCAAAACAATTTACTTTTCCTGCATTTTACTTTTCTCCATTTGAACAATATGATGGCCAAAGGTGGAGGGATCCTGAGTTTCAGGACGAAGCCCTTGGTCATCACCGTTAGTATGCTTTTCTTTTGAACAGTATAACAGTTGGAGGTGGACGGGTCTCGGTTTGAGACAAAGCCTTCAACTGTTAGGTAAATACGATAAGGAACTATTGGTGCTCTTAGTGGATGGGCCTTGTTTTGAGGTGAAAACTAAGAGCACATCTTTTGGTATGTTAATAATATAACTTTTCATTTGGCCTTACTATTGTTGTTATTAGGACACCAATTTTACTTATGAAAACTATTTTGTTTGAAAACTCTTGGAAATATTATGGGAACACCATCTGAGAATATCCTGACAAGTATCCTAAGAGATATCCTGGTCAGGATATCATCATATAACTTAGAAAACTTAAGTCTTTTGAAAAAAAGGAGAGATCATACCAAAGACTCTTAGAGAGTCAATTCCAATCTTCCACCTTAGGAATGTCCCCAGTGCACACTTATAAACTTGGATCCAACCTTTGAATAGTATAATGTATGTCCCCTGTGTATGACACAAAAATGCAAATGTATTCATACTTTGGCTTGAATAAATTCCAAACACCTCGAGGCAAAAACCCTGATATCCTGAAACAAATCCTTAGCATACTGGGGGTAAACCCTTAATATCCTGGGGATAAATACTGATATCCTGGGGATAAACCCTGAGTTTCATGCGCTACAGGCGAGAGTGTATAAACTCCAAATCTTAGAAAGGTGAAAACCTTTAAACCTTATAGAATATGAAAATACCCTTTCGTGAGAGAGGGTGATCAATCCTCATATACCTTTAGGATCCAGGATATAGCCAACAGTAACGAAATTGTCAGCCACTTTTACATGAACTGGTCCCGCTACCTTGAACTATTCCTAGATAACTTGCGCTCCAGGTGAGGTGTTTAAACCCAATTCGAAAGAAAGGTGAATGCCTTTAAACCTTTGAAGGGATCAGGACCCCTTAAACATGAGAGAGGGGGCCAATCCTCTAATCTTTCGATTTATCCTTAGTGCAAATCCTGGAGCTATATCCTGGAGCATATGCTGCAAAACAACTATAAACTAAGGTGGGTGTTAGCCTGGCTAACACCCCTCCGATGCTTAAGTCAGTATTGGGTTCAAGATAATACACAAATATATTTAAAAGAGATATAATACATACCACTCTGAGATAGGAATTAAATTCTATTCTTACTTGAAATAGAGCTTTAAGTGTATTGCATTCCAGGATCTCGGTAGCATATCCCCTTCCATATTCTTGAGTCTATATGCTCCTTTTCCTGCTTCTGACTCAACTTCATATGGTCCTTCCCATTTTGGAGCTAGCTTACCATCGGTAGGATTAGTGGTATTTTGAAAAGCCTTTCTTAGCACCCAATCACCAACTCGAAATCTCCTAGTCCTTATATTCTTGTTATATGCTCTGGATATTCTTTGTTAATATGCTGCCATTCTTAGCCTTGCTGCATCCCTTTTTTCATCTATAGTATCCAAATCTTGACATAAGGCTTCAGGATTCTGTTCAGGATCCTGTAGGATAGATCTTGCAGTAGGTATCGCCATTTCCGTTGGAATCATTGCTTCTGCTCCAAATACCAAGGAGAATGGGGTTTGGCCTGTTGCATTCTTTACCGTTGTCCTATCAGCCCACAAAACAAAGGGTAATTCTTCTGCCCATCTTCCTTTTTTGGCTCCAAGTCTCTTCTTTAAGTTATTGACAATTATCTTGTTTGAGGATTCTGCTTGTCCATTCGCTTGAGGATGCACCGGAGTAGACATGATCATTTTGATTCCCCAACTCTTGCAAAAGTCAGTGGTCCTCTTGCTTATAAACTGGGACCCATTATCACAAATGATTTCAGCTGGTACCCCAAACCTGGTCAGGATATTCCTCTTTATGAAGGATACTACTTCTTGGTCTCTAACTTGGACGAATGCTTCAGCTTCAACCCACTTAGAGAAATAATCCGTCATTGCTAGCATAAAGACTTTTCCTCCCGGAGCTTTTGGTAACTTCCCTACTATATCCATCCTCCATTTCATGAACGGCCAAGGGGACGCTACAGGATATAGTGGTTCAGCTGGTTGATGTAGTATATTACTATGCCTTTGACATGTATCACACCTTCGAGCATATTCTGCAGCATCTTTCCTCATCGTTGGCCAATAATATCCTGTCCTTAATACTTTGGAGAACAATGACCTGCCCCCAGTGTGGTTACCACAATCCTCTTCATGTATATCCTGAAGTACTTCTTTGGCTTCAGGACCCTCCAAGCACCTCAAATACGGTCCTGCAAGAGATTTCTTGTATAAAACATTGTTTATAATAGTGAATCGTGTTACCTTCATCCTAAATGCCTTAGGATTTTCATCTCCGGGGATATGTCCTTCCTTGAGATATCTCATGATTGCAGTCATCCAGGATTTAGGATCCTTTTCAGGATACTCTGCTCCAGGATCCTGAATACCTACTACTTCTTTATCCTGAGGATTCATTGCAGGATACAAGATATGTAATATTGGTATTTGGGTCCCGTCTGGTATCCTGATTGATGATCCCAGGTTTGCTAAGGCATCTGCTTCAGCATTATCCTCCCTCGGTACCTGTTCAAGTGTAAAACTTCGAAATATCCTGCTAATTTTTTGAGAATATCGAGGTATTCGATTAATTTCTCACCCTTGACTGCATAGGATCCATTAAAATGATTAGTAATTAGCAAGGAGTCAACATATACTTGCAAATTCTTGATACTCATATTCTTAGCCAATTCTAATCCTGAAATTAAAGCCTCATACTCTGCTTCATTATTAGTAACAGGGAACTCACACCTAATAGCCTGGGGTAATATGTCCCCCAGTGGCGATTTTAGTAGTATTCTCAATCCTACTCCTCTTACATTAGATACGCCATCAGTATATAACGTCCAGTGTCACACCCCCAAAATCCACCTGCGGTTAACACCCGCTTCGAGGGCGTGACTGACCAGGATCCAGCCACCAATTATACTGAATAATTAAATTGATAACAAAAAGTAATACTTACTAACCATAAGATTAGCAAATATCAAGTTCAGAGTTTAAGGTTTCAAGTTCAAACAGTAATAAGTAGCGGAAGCATAAGTAAGGTAGTTTAAACAAAGTTCATGGTTCAAAATAAGGTAACACTCAACACAAGGGTGGACAGACACTACTCGTTCCCAAGCAGCAAGCTCCTTCGTCACTGGTTACCTGCAAAGCATGCAGTAAGGGGTCAACAATAATGCTGAGTGAGTTCACTAGTTGTCCAGTTTTAATTACCAAAAACTTGTTTCACCAGTTAATTTATCCGTTTATACATGCCATGGGGAGCTACCCCAAAAGTTAGCGACTAAACTGTTTTTCCAATACCGAACACTAGGTAACCGTTTGCGTTTCCGCAGGATGCCCCGATGTCAATGTTCTATCATCATTGACGGATGCCTGAGTACATTAGTTCACGACCGATCCCATACCATGGCACGGTGTGAGGTTGGTAAAACCTAAATAGCGCTATCAACTAATAACCCGTTCGCCTGGCCCCCGGCGACTAATCGGTATTATGTAGTAGGGACTTGAGTGATAGAGTTGCGTTTAGTGCCGTTGGTTGCATTCCGTATAAACAGTAATTAACTAAAAGGTTTCCCAATACAAGGGAAGGAAAAGTAAGTTTGTTCCCAGTAACTAGGGAAGGAATGTAAATGGTATCCCCTTTACAAGGGGATAGGGTTGTTCTAGTCTCGTGTCCCAAACCACCGGGACGCATGCTTTTAAGTTGTGAACTCACCTTGGGTTGCTCGGTAGATATTTTTACCCGGTCAAGTATGTTGGTCACCACGTCCTAACA
This sequence comes from Helianthus annuus, assembly GCF_002127325.2. NCBI lineage: Eukaryota > Viridiplantae > Streptophyta > Magnoliopsida > Asterales > Asteraceae > Helianthus > Helianthus annuus. The sequence goes on from NC_035437.2 coordinate 48,548,698, forward strand.
TGGTTACCAAATATGGGTCAAGTCGGGTACAAGTAAACACATAGCGAACACGTATGGCAATACATATAGCAAACACGTATAACATGCGAATACACAAACAACCCTAACATATAATCAGCAGTGACAAACATGCAGCCCAGTCAACAGAAAGCCCAACAGTTAAAGCCCAATAACACCAAAATAGTCCAGTCGAGACAAGGGTGGTTGCGACTCGCAACCGAGGTTAAGACTCGCAACCGAGGTCTCGGTTCATCACGTTTTGGTTACGAGTCGCAACCAGAGGTTACGACTCGCAACTGGCGGTTTCGACTTGACAGCAGTGATTACGACTCGCAACCGGATTCGACACGCGTTGATTGCGACTCGCAACCGGGAGATCTCGACAAGACTTGATGTGGTCTCGAGTCGCAACCAAAGGTTACGACTCGCAACCGCGATTACGTGCACAACAAACCTTCTAGAACCTGCAATGTACTAACCAATAGAATTGCATTTTCATGTAACAGTGTACTATGCCCACTAAACATGTTTTCTTGTCTAAAATGTGCACAAAACAGATCAAACAAAGCATATTTGAAATATTTAAGCAACCTTCAAAGTGTTCTTCATTTATCATCAACCATATTCAAACACATTCATCATACATATGAACCCTCGAAATAGATCCGAATCAAATTAGGCAATATATAAAACAGTGCATCCTCATTAGCAAAGGTTATAATACCGAATCTAGCATAAATCATTACCATTATACCTACAAACCTAAGAATCATGCAAATTTTCCCTAACCAACCCTTATTACAAACCGGAACAAGAATCAACAACCATCATTATATGTCACACAACAATGATATCTATCCGAAATGTACACATGTTAGCCGATTACTCACTTTGCACATAATGAATTCACATAATGTAACATCAACTTGCATACAATAACAACAACTAACATTTATCATCTAGCAACCATATTTATCTCACTAACCGGTTGTGTGTAGCTCAAAAGAAGGCGACTAGGTGGAGTCCCCGAGTGGTGGTTCCGAGGTGATCCGAATGTGGTCTAGTTGTCGGTTCCGAGTAGAAGGAAGAAGGTGATGGTGGATGTTGGTGTTTGTAGGGTTTTGGAGAAGAATGGTGAGGGTGAGTGAGATGAGTGTTGTAAAAGAGGCAAAGGGGTGTGAGGGTTGGGTTATATAGTGTTCCGAGTGGGCTTAGGGTGTTGCGACTTGGGCTTTCACATGGCCCAAACCAAACCGGCCCCTAATATGCCTTACTGTTCACTCGAGACCAAGGGGTCTCGAGTTGGGTCATGGTTTCGGCTCACCTCACACACATGCACACACTCACACACTTTATCTATATAAATATATGTAATACATACATGTTATCGATAATTAGCACGTCACGGAGAATCACAACTAGAATCACAAACTTTCATTCAATATAATATATATACACGTTGATTAAATACAGAGATGGTTGCTCGGGAAAACCCGAAGTGTCACATTATCCCCAAGTTTTAAGAACTTTCGTCCCGAAAGTTAAGGCAGTCACTGTCAAGCTAACGTAAGTGAAAGCGTTTCAACGGGGTGTCACATCATCCCCCGTTAGTTTGGAATTTCGTCCCGAAATTCGGCTGTAGCTTCAGTGCTGGGGTTTTCGTTTGGGAACAACTGGGGATACTTGTGCTTCATCTGGTCTTCCCGCTCCCAGGTATACTCTGGGCCACGTCGCGAGTTCCAACGGACTCGTACAAGAGGTATTTGGCTACGTTTGAGGATTTTGATCTCTCGATCCGTGATCTCAATCGGTTCCTCAGTAAAGTGTAGCTTTTCATCAATAGACAATTCCTTATAAGGAATCACAAGTGTTTCATCCGACAAACACTTTTTCAGGTTAGATATGTGGAAAACATTGTGTACCGCACTTAGCTCTTCGGGTAGGTTCAGTCTGTAAGCAACCTTACCGATCTTCTCGGTAATTTCGAATGGTCCAATGTATCGCGGATTAAGCTTGCCCCGCTTTCCAAAGCGTACCACACCCTTCCAGGGTGAGACTTTAAGTAGAACCCGGTCACCGACCTGGAATTCCAATGGTTTCCTACGCTTATCAGCGTAACTCTTCTGACGGTCACGAGCTGCCACCATGCGTTGTCTGATCTGGGCAATCTTTTCCGTTGTATCCACCACCATCTCTGGGCCCGTGATTTGACTATCACCGATTTCTGCCCAGCAGAGAGGTGACCGGCATTTACGACCGTACAATGCCTCAAAAGGTGCTGCCTGAATACTAGTGTGGTAGCTGTTGTTGTAGGAGAACTCTACTAGCGGTAGATGCTTCTCCCAATTCTTGCCAAAATCGATCACACACGCTCTAAGCATGTCTTCTAGGGTTTGGATGGTGCGTTCAGACTGTCCATCCGTTTGCGGGTGATAAGCGGTGCTCATGTCCAAGCGTGAGCCAAAGGATTTGTGCATAGCTTGCCACAACTCCGAAGTAAAACGGGCGTCTCGGTCGGAAATAATTGAGGTTGGCACCCCGTGCCTCGAAACTACTTCCTTTAAGTAAATTTCCGCCAAGGTAGAAAACTTGTCTGTTTCCTTAATAGCCAGAAAGTGCGCGGACTTGGTCAATCGATCTACTATTACCCAAATAGTATCATTTCCGCGTTGAGACCTAGGTAGCCCTGTAACAAAATCCATGGAAATTTGCTCCCATTTCCATTTCGGGATTTCTGGTTGTTGAAGTAGGCCTGCCGGCTTCTGGTATTCTGTCTTGACTCTCGCGCAAGTCAAACATTTGCTGACGTATGTTGCTATGTGGGCCTTCATGCCAGGCCACCAATATGTAGTCTTCAAGTCGTGGTACATCTTGTCCGAACCAGGATGTACTGAGTAGCGGGACTTGTGGGCTTCGTCCATCACTAGTTCACGTAAATCTCCATAGAGTGGAACCCAAATGCGCCCTGTTACATAGTAAGCGCCATCCTCTTTCTGTTCTAGTCGCTGTCTCGATCCTCGCAGAGACTCAGCCTTGATGTTTTCCGGTTTCAATGCTTCAACTTGAGCATTTCGGATCTGTGTAGGGAGGTTAGACTGGATGGTAAGTTGCAACGCTCGCACGCGCTTTGGTATAGTGTCCTTTCGGCTGAGGGCGTCTGCCACGACATTGGCCTTGCCCGGATGATACTTGATGGCGCATTCGTAGTCATTCAAGAGTTCGACCCATCGACGTTGTCGCATGTTTAATTCCTTTTGCCTAAAGATATGCTCGAGACTTTTGTGATCGGTGTAGATAGTGCACTTGGTACCGTACAGGTAATGTCTCCATATCTTCAGAGCAAAGATCACTGCTCCCAGTTCCAAATCGTGCGTAGTGTAGTTTCTTTCATGCGTCTTGAGTTGTCGAGAGGCGTAGGCAATAACTTTCTCGCGTTGCATCAACACGCAACCGAGCCCATGAATAGATGCATCGCAGTAAACCACAAAGTCGTCAGTGCCTTCAGGCAACGAGAGAATAGGAGCGCTACAGAGGTTATCCTTAAGCCTCTGAAAAGCAGATTCCTGTGCTTCATTCCACTTGTAGGCGATGCCTTTCTGAGCGAGTATGGTGAGGGGTTGTGCAATCTTTGAGAATCCCTGAATGAATCTGCGGTAGTAGCCTGCCAAACCTAAGAATTGGCGAACTTCAGTGGGAGTCTTAGGCGTAGGCCAGTTCTTTATTGATTCGATCTTGGCTGGGTCGACGTGAATTCCGTTCTTATTAACTACATGGCCGAGGAAATGGACTTCTCGAAGCCAGAAGTCACATTTAGAGAATTTGGCGTACAGCTGCTCGTTGTGAAGGAGTTCCAGAATAAGGCGTAGGTGTCGTTCATGCTCTTCTTGACTTTTCGAGTAGATCAGGATGTCGTCGATAAACACAATCATGAATTTGTCGAGGTAAGGCTTACATACTCGGTTCATGAGATCCATGAAAACTGCAGGTGCGTTAGTCATTCCAAAAGGCGTAACGAGGAACTCGTAATGACCATAACGAGTCCTGAATGCAGTCTTAGAGATGTCTTCATTACGAACTCTCAGCTGATGATAGCCTGATCGCAGGTCAATCTTAGAATAGTAGCTCGATCCTTGCAGCTGATCGAATAGGTCGTCGATGCGTGGGAGAGGGTAACGATTCTTGATGGTAACCTTGTTCAACTCATGATAGTCGATGCACATTCGGAATGTGCCATCCTTCTTCTTGACAAAGAGTACTGGGGCTCCCCAGGGTGACGAACTAGGACGGATAAATCCTTTATCCAATAGTTCTTGTAGTTGCGTCGAGAGTTCCTTCAGTTCTGCAGGGGCTAGACGGTACGGTGCACGAGCTATGGGTGCTGCTCCGGGAGCTAGCTCGATTTGGAATTCGACCTGACGGTGGGGAGGGAGTCCAGGTAGTTCCTCAGGAAATACCTCGGGATAGTCTTGTACTACAGGAAAATCTTCAATCCTCTTTTCTTTTTCGTGGGTGTCGGTGACAAGTGCTAGGATAGCGGTGTGCCCTTTTTGTAAATACTTCTGGGCTTTTAAAAGCGAGATAATGCCTGTGACTTCTCCACCTTTGTTGCCTTGGACGATGAGGGGTTGGCCAGAACGACGAGGTATACGAACCGCTTTCTCTTGACAGAGGATCTCAGCGCGATGTTTGGATAACCAATCCATACCAATGACGACATCGAAGCTTCTGAGTTTGACAGGGAAAAGATCGATACTAAACGTGTGACCAGACAATTCTAGCGTGCAGTCGTGGATCACGTGCGTGGCCTCGATGTTCTTACCATTAGCTATCTCGACGATGTGCTTAGAACTTAATAATGCGGGCGGGTGCTTAAGTTTCTTACTAATGCGAAGGGATACATAACTGGCATCGGCACCGGAATCAAATAGCACAGAAACATAACGATCATCAAGTAGGAACTTACCCGCCACGACGTTGGGGTCGTTCCTTGCTTCTCCAGCTCCAATCACGAAAGCTCTTCCCCTTGCACCATTCCCAGCATTGTTGTTTCGCTCATTGTTCCCAGCTCCCTGATTGTTGTTGCGATTCTGATTCAGTTCAGGGCAATCCTTTCGCATGTGCCCTGTTGCCCCACATTTAAAACATGCCCGGTTGTTTCCCTGCTGCTGTTGTTGTTGAGGTTGTTGCTGATTCTGCCTTGCTGGGAACTGACTTCTGCAATCCTTGGCTTCGTGCCCCATCTTGTGGCATCGCTGACATTGGCCCTTGTTACATGCCCCATTGTGGTGCCTGTTACACTTGTTGCACTTAGGGTAGCTTCCCCGGTAGCCACCCTGTTGCTGAGTGCTTTTGTTGTTGTCAGTTTTCCTTTGCTGAGCTGGGGCCTGAGTGGAGTTAGCATCCTTGCCCTGATTTCCATCCCACTTTCGTTTGCCATCACTGGAAGTTCCTTCCGCAACACTGATCCTTTTGGGCAACCTGCCCTCTTCCACAGCCTGGTTGGTGAGTTTGTGGGCAAGACGAACCACGGGCTGTATGGCAGTGAGGTTGGACGAGGTTACATGGCTCCTGATTTCCGGGACTAAACCCTTGATGTACAATTCGATCCTTCGGTACATAGGTCGGGACATGTTTGGACAAAGAGCAGCGTAGTCGTTGGACAGCTTGGTGTAGGTCTCAATCTCTGACCCAACCATCTTGAGCTCATAGTACTCGTCCTCGAGTTTGTGGATGTCATCCCTGTGACAGTACTCTTCCTTGATCATATCCTTGAAATCTTCCCATGCGGTAGCGTTAGCAGTCTCCAAACCAAGCATTTGAATTTGCGCCTTCCACCACGAAAGTGCGCTTCCCTCAAGAGTACCAGTAGCAAACTTCACCCAATTAGCAGGGGGACACTCGCAGACAGCGAAGACAGCTTCGACCTTCTCGATCCAGTGTAGGAGACCTATGGCACCCTCAGTGCCACTGAATGGAAGAGGTTTGCAATCCATGAAGGTCTTGAAAGTACAGACACGTGGTTGCACAGGTGCAGGCCGACCTATAGGGTGAGCTGCGAAAGCTGCAGCCACCGTGTTGAGCAGGTTAGTGAACTGAGCCTGAGTCATGTTGACGTTTCCTCGTCCGCGTCCACTCATTGTCTTCATAACCAGAAAACATAGTATGAGTGTGGTGTCGTAACATAGCGAGAATAAGATAGAAGAGGGGAGGCGTATCTATCTAATCAGGCAAACTAGTACGTATAGTAAAGCAGAAAGCATAAGACAAATAAGCAAGTAAATATGGGTCCGAGCTATGAGGTCAGATAAGTCGAGCCTTGCACTTGGAGTGTAGTGTCGTCACGAGTCACGGGTTATAGTCTGGTTTTTCTCAAAAAGATCTTCCCCTTTTTAAAACCAAGTTCACTATAACCAATGGCTCTGATACCAATCTGTCACACCCCCAAAATCCACCTGCGGTTAACACCCGCTTCGAGGGCGTGACTGACCAGGATCCAGCCACCAATTATACTGAATAATTAAATTGATAACAAAAAGTAATACTTACTAACCATAAGATTAGCAAATATCAAGTTCAGAGTTTAAGGTTTCAAGTTCAAACAGTAATAAGTAGCGGAAGCATAAGTAAGGTAGTTTAAACAAAGTTCATGGTTCAAAATAAGGTAACACTCAACACAAGGGTGGACAGACACTACTCGTTCCCAAGCAGCAAGCTCCTTCGTCACTGGTTACCTGCAAAGCATGCAGTAAGGGGTCAACAATAATGCTGAGTGAGTTCACTAGTTGTCCAGTTTTAATTACCAAAAACTTGTTTCACCAGTTAATTTATCCGTTTATACATGCCATGGGGAGCTACCCCAAAAGTTAGCGACTAAACTGTTTTTCCAATACCGAACACTAGGTAACCGTTTGCGTTTCCGCAGGATGCCCCGATGTCAATGTTCTATCATCATTGACGGATGCCTGAGTACATTAGTTCACGACCGATCCCATACCATGGCACGGTGTGAGGTTGGTAAAACCTAAATAGCGCTATCAACTAATAACCCGTTCGCCTGGCCCCCGGCGACTAATCGGTATTATGTAGTAGGGACTTGAGTGATAGAGTTGCGTTTAGTGCCGTTGGTTGCATTCCGTATAAACAGTAATTAACTAAAAGGTTTCCCAATACAAGGGAAGGAAAAGTAAGTTTGTTCCCAGTAACTAGGGAAGGAATGTAAATGGTATCCCCTTTACAAGGGGATAGGGTTGTTCTAGTCTCGTGTCCCAAACCACCGGGACGCATGCTTTTAAGTTGTGAACTCACCTTGGGTTGCTCGGTAGATATTTTTACCCGGTCAAGTATGTTGGTCACCACGTCCTAACATGGTTACCAAATATGGGTCAAGTCGGGTACAAGTAAACATATAGCGAACACGTATGGCAATACATATAGCAAACACGTATAACATGCGAATACACAAACAGCCCTAACATATAATACGCAGTGACAAACATGCAGCCCAGTCAACAGAAAGCCCAACAGTTAAAGCCCAATAACACCAAAATAGTCCAGTCGAGACAAGGGTGGTTGCGACTCGCAACCGAGGTTACGACTCGCAACCGAGGTCTCGGTTCATCATGTTTTGGTTACGAGTCGCAACCAGAGGTTACGACTCGCAACTGGCGGTTTCGACTTGACAGCAGTGATTACGACTCGCAACCGGATTCGACACGCGTTGATTGCGACTCGCAACCGGGAGATCTCGACAAGACTTGATGTGGTCTCGAGTCGCAACCAAAGGTTACGATTCGCAACCGCGATTATGTGCACAACAAACCTTCTAGAACCTGCAATGTACTGACCAATAGAATTGCATTTTCATGTAACAGTGTACTATGCCCACTAAACATGTTTTCTTGTCTAAAATGTGCACAAAACAGATCAAACAAAGCATATTTGAAATATTTAAGCAACCTTCAAAGTGTTCTTCATTTATCATCAACCATATTCAAACACATTCATCATACATATGAACCCTCGAAATAGATCCGAATCAAATTAGGCAATATATAAAACAGTGCATCCTCATTAGCAAAGGTTATAATACCGAATCTAGCATAAATCATTACCATTATACCTACAAACCTAAGAATCATGCAAATTTTCCCTAACCAACCCTTATTACAAACCGGAACAAGAATCAACAACCATCATTATATGTCACACAACAATGATATCTATCCGAAATGTACACATGTTAGCCGATTACTCACTTTGCACATAATGAATTCACATAATGTAACATCAACTTGCATACAATAACGGCAACTAACATTTATCATCTAGCAACCATATTTATCTCACTAACCGGTTGTGTGTAGCTCAAAAGAAGGCGACTAGGTGGAGTCCCCGAGTGGTGGTTCCGAGGTGATCCGAATGTGGTCTAGTTGTCGGTTCCGAGTAGAAGGAAGAAGGTGATGGTGGATGTTGGTGTTTGTAGGGTTTTGGAGAAGAATGGTGAGGGTGAGTGAGATGAGTGTTGTAAAAGAGGCAAAGGGGTGTGAGGGTTGGGTTATATAGTGTTCCGAGTGGGCTTAGGGTGTTGCGACTTGGGCTTTCACATGGCCCAAACCAAACCGGCCCCTAATATGCCTTACTGTTCACTCGAGACCAAGGGGTCTCGAGTTGGGTCATGGTTTCGGCTCACCTCACACACATGCACACACTCACACACTTTATCTATATAAATATATGTAATACATACATGTTATCGATAATTAGCACGTCATGGAGAATCACAACTAGAATCACAAACTTTCATTCAATATAATATATATACACGTTGATTAAATACAGAGATGGTTGCTCGGGAAAACCCGAAGTGTCACATCCAGGATCCTGAAGATTCTCCTAACTGTTGGACTTCTAGGTCTACCTCATCCTGAATGTCACTACTGAAATCAGCCACAAAGTCAGCTAAAGCCTGAGACTTTATGGCATTTCTAGGTTCATACACTAAATCATAAGCACTCAACTTCACTGACCACTTGGCCATCCTGCCTGACATCTCTGGTTTTCCTATGCACATTTTTGACAGGATAATTTGTTTTAACATGAATCCTATGTGTCTCAAAGTAATGTCTAAGCTTCGTTGATGCCATAACTAATGCTAGTATCAATTTTTCTAAATGAGAATACCTGGTCTCAGCATTTAACAAACTTTTACTAACATAATAAACAGGATATTGCTGACCTTCATGATCCTTTACAAGGACGGCACTTATAGCATTCCCTAATACTGCGAGGTATAGGGATAGTGGTTCACCATTCTCAGGCTTCATCAGTAGTGGTGCAGTTGAAAGATATTGCTTCAAATCCTGCAGGGCTGCTTCATGCTTCTCACCCCATTCAAATTTCTTATTCTTTTTCAGGATATCATAAAACTCTTTGCATTTCTCTGAGGATCTTGAAATAAATCTATTTAATGCTGCCACTCTCCCTGTTAATCGTGAACATCTTTCATATTTGATGGTGATTTAATATCCAAGATGGCTTTAATCTGCTCCGGGCTCTCCTCTATTCCTCTTTTGGTCACCATATATCCTAGAAATTTTCCTGCCCCTACTCCGAAATGACACTTAGCAGGATTTAGCTTCATGTTATATTGGTCCAGGATATCAAATGCTCCTTTAATTTCCTGGAGGTGATCCTAGGCTTTCTTTGATTTGACCACCATATCGTCAATGTATACCTCCATGGTGTCCCCCAGCTTGTTTTTAAACATCATATTTACCAATCTTTGGTATGTTGCACCTGCATTTTTCAAACCAAAAGGCATAGCCGTATAACAATAAATACATGTTGGTGTCATGAAGGCAGTATCCTCCTGGTCAGAAGGTTCCATTTGAATCTACTGAAATCCTGAGGATGCATCCATGAAGGTCAACATTTCATGCCCGGCAGTAGCATCCACCATTGCATCAATGTGAGGAAGAGGAAATGGGTCTTTAGGACAAGCCTTGTTCAAGTCTGTGTAGTCTACACAGACTCTCCATTTCCCATTTTTCTTCTGTACCACGACTACGTTTGCTAGCCATTTTGGAAATTTAACTTCTCTGATCATCCTGGACTTCAACAGTCTTTCAACTTCCTCTTGGATAATAGTATTCCGCTCTGGAGCAAATTTCCTTCTTTTTTGCTGAACAGGCTTGAATGATCTGTCAATTCCAAGCTTGTGAGTGATAATGTCTTTGGATATACCTGTCATATCCTCATGCTTCCATGCAAACGTTGACATCCTGCATTTCAAAAAGTTACTTAACTGCTCTTCAGTATCCGAGGGATATTGGTTCCTACGAGCACCGAGATATCAGGATTATCCTGATCCAGGATAATTTTCTTCACATCCTGCTCCGGATCCTCCACAATATCCTGGGCCCGCATCTTTAATGGCTATGCTACACTACGCTTGGTCGAGGGTTTCATCGAGGATGAGTAACATTCTTTCGCCTCCTGCAGATCACTATCGACTTTGACAACTCCCCAAGGGGTAGGGATCTTGATGCATTGGTGATATGTTGATGGCACAGCCTTCATATCATGAATCCATGGTCTTCCTAGTATGATGTTATAGCAGGATAGAGAATCCATCACACAGAAACGTTGTATCGAGTTGACTTCTTCAACATATACTGGTAACTTTATCTCTCCCACTGTGTTCCTAGCCTTTCCACTGAACCCAACAAGCACGGTGGACTTTGAAGTGATATCCATCGGAGATACATTCATTCTCTTTAGAGTCTCTAGTTGGATTATATTGACGGAGCTGCCATTATCAACCAATATCCTGCGTACAAAATGGTTAGCCACATATAACGTTATTACTAAAGCATCATGATGAGGATCCTGGACAGTATCCCTGTCATCAGCATCAAATGTGATCACTTTGTCAGTTGTGAGGGTAGTCATCCTGACAGGTTTGCCTCCCGTTTCAGCCTTAGCTTCTTTTGCATGTCTCTTCGCCGCCGAATATGAAGTCACACAAATGTCGGATCCTCCTGAAATTAAGTTGATTATCTTGGCATCCGCGGGAGGTGAGGCTGCTCGTTCAGGATCCTTCTCAGTATCCTGACCCTTATTCTTCTTTCTTCCTAAGAGATCTTTCAGATACCCCTTGCTCAGTAGATAGCTTATTTCTTTCCTTAGGTCAATACAATCCTCAGTCACATGTCCGAAATCTTCTTGGAAGGCACACCATTTTGACTTATCTTTCCAATGAGCTTTTTGTTGATTCTTTTGAGGCCACCTAGCCTTGTCTCCTAAACCCTGCATGGCATACATCAATTCAGGAATGTTAACAGAAAAGCAATTCAGATAATTCAGGATATTCTTCAGGATCCTCGTCTTCGACAGCATTCACTTTCTTGTTATCATTTCTACCATAAGGCTTAGAGCGGTATGGTTTGTACGAGGATTCTGACTTCCTGTTAGTTGATTCATATGTTGAGGATGCAATCATCCTCTCTTGCATTTTCTTATCATCCTCCAGCCTGATATATCTCAATGCCCTGTTACGAGCTTCATCCAGATTTCTGCAGGGATTCATCACAAGATCTTGGTAAAATTGGGAATCTTTCTGCAATCCCATCTTGAAAGCCTGCACAGCTGTTGCGACATCAAGGTGCGGGATATCCAAGGATTCTCGGCTAAACTTATTCACATAGTCCCTCAAGGATTCCTGAGGTCCTTGAGTTATCCTGTAAAGATCACTGGTTAATTTCTCAAAACTCCGGCTGCAAGAAAATTGACTATTAAATAAGTTAACCAAATGAGCAAAAGAAGTAATTGAGTGAGGAGGAACATTTAACAGCCATTTTAAGGCTGATCCTGTTAAGGTAGAGCCGAATCCCTTGCATAAGCATGCTTCCTTAAGTTCCGGAGGGATAGGATTGATTTCCATCCGTTCCCTATACTGGGCAATATGCTCCTCAGGATCCGTGGTTCCATCACAAAGCTTCATGTTGGGAGTTTGGAATCTTTTTGGGATTTCAGCATCACAAATAGGATGCATAAACCGAGATATCCTGTGGCTATCCTGGGATACTTCAGGAATTGGCTGAACCACCCTAGGTACACTGGATATCATATCCTTTAGCTTCTGAAGCTCCCTAGATAATGCTGATGTCACAGTTGTATCCTGCAAAGATCCAACACTGTTAGTGGCAAGAGTAATATTATTATTAGACACGTTACCAGTCTAAGGATTCTGCCCATATCCTGAAGCATATCCTGAGCTCCTCATGGTGGACATCCTGATCGAGGAGGGTATTTCAGGAGTATGATTCTGAGGAAGGCTGGGCACAATATTCCCCCTATTATCCTCAGTGTACACGGCCGAACTGAAGTTCAAAGTTCTGGGTTGTAGTGGAGTGACGATATCCTCGGCAGATCTGCTCGAACCGGACTTCAGGAGTTGTATTTCCCTCAATAGCATTTGTTTTGTTTCCTGTTGCTGCCTCATTTGTTCCTACACACTTCCAAATAAGGTTAGAATTTCATCATTAGAAGCTAAAATCGGAGCAGATCCCTGAATACTCGGAGTAGGGATAATATCCTGAGGTTGTGAAGAAGATTGCATCCTTGGAGGAGGTGGTGGAAGCACCGGACCAGTAGTAGCAGAAGTTGTAGCAGACACAGTGGAGGAGCTCATGCTTGATCTTGTGGCCATTGCAAATAATGTGGCAAAACGTTTTGAAAAAAGAAACCAATTAATGATTTCACAAAGATTTTTAGTAAAGATAGCACCACTTGCCCCACGGTGGGCGCCAAATTGTTTTTGTCAAAAATTACCGAAGCAATTTAGTGATCAAATTAGTTAAGTGAGGTAGTGTGCTAAAAAGTGTGTTGAAAATATGTTGGTTAAGTTGTTTGGAAAAACAATATTCAGGATACGACTCAGGATATTGAGCTGTATCTATGATCAAACAGTGAGCAAAAAGTAAAGGAAATGACACGAGATGTACGAGGAAAGCCCTTGATCAATCTAGATCGCTGGCATAAAACCTCGGGAGCTGACAATCGCAGCTGCCTAGTTCTTCTTATTGCTTTAAACTTCAGGATATAGTGCAGGATATTAACCAGATCGCTAAGTGTTACAATGCGAGAGTGAAAATTGCTAAAGAACAAGTATGAGAGTGTAGTGAGTGTAGTTGTGATGTCCTATTCGATCCGGTATGCCCACCTATTTATAGTAACGAATTACAAACGTAAATTCCTATAAATATGGGATGCTCCGAATATTCCATTGTAAACATTGTAGACCGAGTAATGCGGCTTCAACGTCTTTATTCGAACGACTTGGACTGAGTCTTCCGCGAAATGATTCCTTGTGAACGTTGCTAGCTTCTAACCCACGTACCTGCACATAATCCGTTAGTGATCCTGAGGATACCATTCAGGATGTTCCCAATATCCTGAATCAGCATCCCGGATGTGAACAGATATTATATAACCAAGATATAATCCAAGATATTTCTCAGGATATGGGCTCAGAATTTCACCCATAACAATTGTCATATAACTTAGAAAACTTAAGCCATCTGAATAAAAAAGGAGAGATCATACCAAAGACTCTTAGAGAGTCAATTCCAATCTTCCACCTTAGGAACGTCCCCAGTGCAAATTTTAAGTCATCCTTTGAATCGTATGTCCCCTGTGTTTAACATATGGTCATATTTTAGCTTTCCTGTGGATAAATCCTTTACATTATGGGGATAAACCCTTAATATCCTGGGGATAAACCCTGATTTTCATGCGCTACAGGCAGGAGTGTATAAATTCCAAGACTTAGAAAGGTGAAAACCTTTAAACCTTAGAGAGTATGAAAATACTCTTTCGTGAGAGAGGGTGATCAATCCTCATATACCTTGAGGATCCAGGATATAGCCAACAATAACGAAATTGTCAGCCACTTTTACATGGACTGGTCCCGCTATCTTGAACTATTCCTGGATAACTTGCGCTCCAGGCGGGGTGTTTAAACCCAATTCAAGAGAAAGGTGAATACCTTTAAACCTGTGAAGGGACCAGGATCCCTTAAATGTGAGAGAGGGGGCCAATCCTCTAATCTTTCGAGTTATCCTGAGTGTATATCCTGGAGCATGTTCTGCAAAACAACCTTAAACTAAGGTGGGTGTTAGCATGGCTAACACCCCTCCGATGCTTAAGTCAGTATTGGGTTCGAAAGAATATATAAACTCAAGCATATTGAAAAGAGATAGAATTCATACCATCCTGAGTTAGAAATGAAATTCTAAACTCACTTGAAATAGAGCTTTAGATGTATAGCATTCCAGGATCTTGGTAGCATATCCCCTTCCATATTCTTGAGTCGATATGCTCCTTTTCCTGCTTCTGATTCAATCTCATAGGGTCCTTCCCACTTTGGAGCTAATTTTCCATCGGCAGGATTAGTAGTATTCTGAAAAGCTTTTGTTAACACCCAATCCCCAACTTGAAACCTCCTAGTCCTTATATTCTTGTTGTATGCTCTGGATATCCTCTGTTGATATGCTGCCATCCTTAGCTTTGCTGCATCTCTTGTCTTATCCACAGTGTCTAATTCTTGGCACATAGCTTTAGGATTCTGCTCAGGATCCTGGAGATTGGATCTTGCCGTAGGTATCACCATTTCTGTTGGGATCACCGCTTCTGCCCCAAATACTAAGGAGAACGGAGTTTGGCCAGTTGCATTCTTTATTGTTGTTCTATCAGCCCTTAAAACAAAGGGTAGCTCTTCTGCCCATCTTCCTTTTTTGGCTCCTAGTCTCTTTTTCAGGTTGTTAACAATTATCTTGTTTGAGGATTCTACTTGTCCGTTTGCTTGAGGATGTACCAGAGTAGACGTGATCATTTTTATTCCCCATCTCTTGTAAAAGTCAGTAGTCCTCTTACTTATGAACTGAGAACCATTGTCACAGATTATCTCGGCTGCTACTCCGAACCTGGTTAGGATATTCCTTTTTATGAAGGATATTACTTCTTGGTTTCTAACTTCGACAAATGTTTCAGCTTCAACCCATTTAGAAAAATAGTCAGTCATTGCTAGCATAAAGACTTTTCCTCCTGGAGCTTTTGGCAACTTTCCTACTATGTCCATCCCCCACTTCATGAATGGCCAAGGGGAAGCTATAGGATACAATGGTTCAGCTGGTTGATGTAATATGTTACTATGCCTTTGACACGCATCACATCTTCGGGCATATTCTGCAGCATCTTTGTTCATTGTCGGCCTATAGTATCCTGTTCTCAATACTTTTAAGAATAGCGACCTGCCCCCAGTATGGTTACCACAATCCCCTTCATGTATATCCTGAAGTACTTCTTTGGCTCTAGGATCTTCCAAGCATCTTAAATATGGTCATGCAAGAGATTTCTTGTACAAAACATTATTTATAATAGTGAATCTTGATACCTTCATTCTGAAGGCCTTAGGATTCTCATCGTTTGGGATGTGTCCTTCCTTGAGATATCTTATGATTGGAGCCGTCCAGGATTTAGGATCATCTTCAGGATACTCAGCTCTAGGATCCTGAATACTTACTACTTCCTTATCCTCAGGATTCGTCGTAGGATACAAGATATGCAATATTGGTATTTGGGTCCCTTCTGGTATCCTGACCGATGATCCCAGATTTGCCAAGGCATCTGCTTCAGCATTATCTTCTCTTGGTACCTGTTTAAGTGTAAAAACATCGAAATATCCTTCTTATTTTTTGAGAATATCAAGATATTCAATTAACTTCTCACCTTTAACTGCATAAGACCCATTAAAATGATTAGTAATTAACAAAGAATCAACATATACTTGCAGATTCTTAATATTCATGTTTTTAGCCAATTCTAATCCCGCAATCAAAGCCTCATATTCTGCTTCATTATTAGTGGCAGAAAATTCACATCTAATGGCCTGGGGTATTATGTCCCCCTGTGGCGATTTTAGTAGTATACCTAAACCTACACCTCTTACATTAGATGCACCATCAGTATATAATATCCAGGATTCTGAGGTTTCTCCTAGTTGTTGAACTTCTAGGTCTACTTCATTTTGAATATCACTACTGAAATCAGCCACAAAGTCAGCTAAAGCCTGAGATTTTATGGCATTTCTAGGTTCATATATTAGATCATAGGCACTTAACTTTACCGACCACTTAGCCATTCTACCAGACATCTCGGGTTTCCTAAGCACATTTTTAACAGGATAATTGGTTTTGACATGAATCCTATGTGTTTCAAAGTAATGTCTAAGTTTTGTTGATGCCATAACTAAGGCTAATATTAATTTTTCTAAATGAGAATATCTAGTTTCAGCATCTAATAAACTTTTGCTAACATAATAGACAGGATACTGCTGACCTTCATGATCCTTTACCAGGACAACACTTACTGCATTCCCTGATACTGCATGATATAGGGATAATGGTTCACCATCCTCAGGCTTCATTAGTAGAGGTGCGGTTGAGAGATACTGCTTCAAATCCTGCAAGGCTGCTTCATGCTTCTCCCCCCATTCAAACTTCTTATTTTTCTTCAGGATATTATAAAACTCCTTGCAATTTTTCGAGGATCTTGAGATAAATCTGTTTAATGCTGCTACTCGTCCTGTCAATCTTTGAACATCCTTCATGTTAGAAGGTGATTTGATATCCAGGATGGCTCTGATCTATTCTGGGCTTGCTTTTGTTGGACTGTTCTTTGACCCGAAAAGTCAGTCAGAGTAGCTCATGTTCATGTATGAAGGCGGAATCAACATATATGAAGTTACAACAGCTTATCCTTTCAATTCCTATCTTTTTATTGCTTTCTGATGAGATTTTGACAGAGTTTCGGCTCCTAAGCACACACATACACCCCCACAATAATGAACCGCTCAGCCTATTTATAGACTTCCTGGTTCGCTCATATGTCATGCCAAATGAGCGATCCAGACCACTTACCCTATTAGCGATCCAGACTAATGACAAATAAGCGATCAAACATGACATATTGACACATAAGCGACCCTACTCCTATTTCTCACAATATTTACACTTTGACCCCCTGTTGACCAATATTGACTTCAGACTATTTGTAGACGCAGTCAACAGACATTCCGTGCATCAACAGACTCCCCCTTGGATGTTTACGTAGTCTTTTAGCATCTTCAGATCCATAGCCTTCAGTCTTTGTCTTTTCACCAACTCTGTTTTCTCCTCATAAGCATTCTTCACAGGTTTCAGCATTAACACTTGACTCTAACATCAACTTCCCAATAGCTGTCAATCCAGACTCCCCCTTTCACAGACTCCCCCTCTCAGTATGCTGGAATCTTGAAATATCTGGCTCAAGCTTTGACAATTTGCCTCCGTGGAAATAATAAAGTCTCCAAATCTGTTACTCAACCAATAACATTAAAATTCATCTTTTTCAACCAATAAAAACAAATTTAATCAGTTCTAGCAATCCACTCAAGTATTCAGGTCCAAATTAATGACCCTGATCACTTGATTAATCTACCAAGTTCAATTTAATGACCCTGGTTGATCTTTTGACGAATTCAACTGATTTAGTAAAATCATTTTTAACTTTTTCTGAAAATAACAAGTATCAACTTAATGAACTTTATATGTGACATTGAAAACAATCAAACTTCCATCAATATAAGCTCTCCTCATTCTTCAGCTCAGAATCTCCTGCATCTGCTTCATCTTTCTAGAATCCGACAATCAACTTTCCACTTTGGTTTGTCTAAAATAAAGCAGAAATAAAATCTTTTTGGATTTTAAGGTGATCTAAACTAAAAAATGAAATAACAGAAAACTTAAAATTGCAGAAAGTAAACTATTTACAAGTTTTATTTTTGGTGAGCGTGTCAGGGAATCATATCAGCTTTTCAGACAGATTACATGTACCGTTAAGCTACATAACATACTCAGACTTAAACAATTCACCTCGATTGTCGATATACTGATCTATCTTAAATTCTCACACAAACTTCAATCTATTCTGGATATCGTTTAAGTGTTTTAAGAACTTAGATCAATTCATGTGTACCACCTCTTGAATATACTCCCGTATCCAGAATCCCAATATTCAGTCTTACAGGAAAGAATACTACAATGATGTCTGTACATAAATTAGGGGTTAAATGCGAGAACTGAGGGATCTCAGGTCAGAACTTCCGTTCAGCAGAGAGATATCAGCTTCGACTTAGCAGTCTGTCCCCTTTAGAGGATCTTTTCAGCTACAACAACTGATTATCAATTTTATTGTCTAATGAGCTGAGGGCTTTATGCTATATTTCAAGCATTTTGGATAAAGTATTAGCCAAGGACTAGGTCAGAACTACCGTTCAGCAGAAGTCCCAGAATAATACCCCAGACATCATAGAGTACAAACACCTAGTATATCAGAATACGAGACCTTTCAAACGAAATTTCAGGGGTTACCTATATATCCAAGTAGTGTTCCCCACGAATTTCACAAGTTTGAAATTTTAGGTTTATATCCCGAATAAATCTACTAAATGTACGAAAACCTATCGACACATCGTTAGTGAGACTGTTTAACTCATTTTGTCTTTCCAAATCTCTAGCATACTGTAATTGTCTAGCTGATGTACTATCATTTTCCCTATATACACAAGCTCTTTTTCAATTTTATCATGTTTTTGTATTTTTGCATTTTTACTGTTTTTGTATTTTTCTGAAAATAAGCTATGTACAACTATCTATCTCCCCCTAAATACCAAAACACGTAAAAAACCGACAAACATCGCAGATTGTTTCTCATCTTCATCCGCAACAGTATTCTCATCAACGCTCACAACCCCATCCGACACCGAAAGCAATTTCATACCATTAAGTTTTAACAAATATTGAAACCGATTTTTATCAAAAGCTTTGGTATGCAAATCGGCTTTTTGTTCGTTAGTGTGGATTTTCTCAATTCGTATCAGCTTTTTCTCGAAGCAGTCGCGAATAAAGTGATGACGAATTTCGATATGTTTAGTTTTAGCGTGATGTACTGGATTTTTAGTAATATTAATTGCGGCCTCATTATCAACAAACAGAGGTGTGTTAAGAAACTGCAAACCGTAGTCGCGCATCTGTTGCTGTATCCACAAGATCTGAGAGTAGCAACTGCTAGCAGAAACATACTCCGCTTCACATGTAGATAATGCCACAGACGTTTGTTTCTTACACTGCCAGGTAATCAATCTAGAACCAAAGAACTGGCATCCAACTGTTGTTGATTTCGTGTTAACTTTGCAGCATCCGAAATCCGAATCGGAATACCCTTCGAGCGTAAAATCGCCTTTGCGAGGATACCACAAACCCAATGTGGGTGTGCCCTTCAAGTAACGCAATATCCTCTTGACAATAATCATATGCGATGCTCTCGGGTTAGACTGATATCTTGCTGCGAGGCACGTTGGATACATGATGTCAGGACGTGAAGCAGTTAGGTACATCAAAGAACCTATCATGGATCGATAAAGTGTCTCATCAACCCTGTCTCCCGTGAGATCTGGGTGAATCCCATGATTAGTCGCAAGTGGGGTAGCAGCTGGAGTAGAACTTGACATTCCAAATTTCTCTAGAATGTCATGTACGTACTTCGTTTGATGAATGAAAATTCCCTCAGGAAGTTGTTCAACTTGTAAACCCAGAAAGAATTTCATCTACCCCATTGATGACATTTCGAATTTCTGCTTCATCACCTGTTCGAAATCTTTGCACAATTTCTCATTCGTTGACCCAAAAATTATATCGTCTACATAAATTTGTACTATCAGAAGATGACCATCAACGACTTTAGTGAAGAGAGTGGCATCCACTTTTCCACGTATAAACTGGTTAGCGAGTAGGTGTTGAGACAAAGTCTCGTACCAAGCTCTCGGCGCTTGGTGTAGACCATACAACGCTTTGTCCAGCAGATAAACTTTGTTCTTGTGGATTGGGTCAGTAAAACCCGGCGGCTGACCAACATAAACCTCCTCTTTGACCTTCCCATAAAGAAACGCTGATTTAACATCTAACTGATATACTTTGAAATTCTTCCAAGACGCAAATGCTAGGAAAATTCTGATAGCCTCTAGTCGTGCGATAGGAGCATAGACTTCGGTAAAATCAATCCCCTCCTGTTGACTAAAGCACTGAACAACGAGTCGAGCTTTGTTCCTTACAACCACTCCTCTATCGTCCCTCTTACACTTGAAAACCCATTTTGTATTGATTTTCCTTTGACCATCCGGCAAATCAACTAACTTCCACACCCCCAACTTTTCAAACTGACTTAATTCTTCTTGCATCGCTATGACCCAAGAGTCTTCAGTAAGCGCCTCTTTGTAAGTTCTCGGTTCTACCTGCGAGATAAAACAACTTAATGAAAATTCAGTTTGTAAAGGTGCAACTGTAGAATAAAAACATGTTAAGCCCTGGTCAATTTGACGTCTCGTGCGAACGCCCGATTGCAATTCTCCTATTATCAACTCTTCTGGATGATAAGAAAGAGTTCGCGGCATCACTTCGCTTGGAACTTCTACATTTCCCTCCAGATTAGTAACATTCTGCTCTGCATCTTGATCACCAACTTGGTTTGTTTGACTTGACAACTGGATCTGCTCCCCCTCAAGATCTAAATCACCATGGTAAAAAACTGGCATACTTTCAGCTTCTTGATCATCATTCACCTCCGACTGATTACCAGGAGCAACTTCATCATCATGTTCACCAGCATTACTAGGACCTGCTTCATCATCATTTGAAGTTTCTCGAGGTCTTCTAGAATACTCTGCTGGAAACCTGAGCTGCGACTCATACTCTCGCAAAATATCCAGCTCATCAAAGAAATCTTCTTCTTCCTCTGATTCTTCTCTCATGTCAAACGAATCCCAAAGTTTGTCATAATGAAAACGCCATGAATCACCAGGATTCTGTGGCGGCATAGTGTATCCCTGACATTCAACATTCGGAGCCTCAATAATCTGCTTGTCGCTTGGAATGAAGACACGTCGCAAAGGACTTGAATAACCCACAAAGATTCCCTCAACGCTCTTCGGACCAAACTTTCCTTTAGGCTCTATCACCATACAGGGTGACCCAAACGGTTCTAGATACTTCAAATTCGGCTTGCGTTTATTGAGTAGCTCAAAACACGTCTTGTTGAACTTCTTTACAGTAAGAACTCTGTTGAGAGTATAGCATGCAGCAGAAACAGCTTCAGCCCAGAAATTAATTGGTAACTTAGAGTCTGCAAGCATCGTTCTGGCTGTCTCGATTAGCGTCCGGTTTTTGCGTTCTGCAACTCCATTCTGCTGAGGAGTGTACGGAGCACTAAACTCATGCAGTATACCTCTTTCGTCACAAAATTCTTCCATCTTACTGTTTTTGAATTCAATACCATTATCACTGCGAATTCTACAGATCGGCCTCTGGTACAGATTCTCAATTCTTTTAAACAATGCCATCAAACTATCAAAAGTCTCATCTTTTGATTTTAAAAACATCACCCAAGAAAATCTGGAATAATCATCAGTCACGACCAAATAGTATAAATCTCCGGTTATACTCTTGACATTCACTGGACCAAACAAATCCATGTGAAGTCTTTCCAAAGGTCTTGAAACTGAATTGACTTACTTTGAGGGATGTGACTTTTTCTTCTGTTTGCCTTTGACACAACTTATGCACTCCCCTTCCAGATGAAAACCTTTAATATTCACTCCAGTAACTAAATCGTTATGTACCAAGTGATTCATTTTCCTTAGGTGAATATGCCCCATCTTTCGGTGCCATAACCTTGACTCTTTTTCCGTTGCTCTGGACACAAAACAATGAGCCTGACCCGTGGTTGTAGTAGCAACGCTCATGTCCAACACGTACAGATCGTTGACTCTTGGTGCCCTCATGATGATCCACTCTTCAGGTATCACAAATCCCGGTTTCAAGATCAAACATTCTTTATCGGTGAAATGAGTATTATACATCCTGTCACAGATCTGGGAGATATTCAGCAGGTTGTTCTCCAGCTCAGCGATGTAGTTAACTCTCTCAAACGTTATAATGCCATTTGACAATGTTCCTTCACCTATGATCCTTCCTCCTTGATTACCCGCAAAACCCACATAACCACCATTAATGTTATTCACATCATACAGCAGCGCGGTCTTCCCTGTCATATGCCTTGACGCTCCACTATCCATTATCCACCTGGATACAAGTTTTGGAAGATCCTGCACATAACAAATCATCATTTAAACAGCTTCAAGAAAGATGCCGATTCATGCTTCACAATCCAGGAAGCTCCGGCAATTCAAACTGTTTAGTCAAACATTGAGTCCACCCAGGCCTCATCAGCCTTAGGTGCAACCTTGACTCTCGCAATTTGAATTTTGAAATTTTCAGCCTTAAGTGGCGGAAAATTTGCATCATAATCAACAATAATTGACTCTTCAGCATTTTTCTCTTCAGAATTTGAAACTTTCTTCTCAACCTTTGATTCAGTTTTTAGTTTCCACACCTGTTGAGTTTCTGCAACCCTTTTATAAAATTTATCATTTTGAGTTACCAATTTCTTTACGGGTTCAGTTTTTGCTTTTACGTTGTCGATTTTAACGTTTTTCTTCTCAACCACTTTCTTCTCCACATACATCGGTGCTTTACCCTTCACATCAACCTTCTTTTGTTGAACCTTCACAGCTTCATTCCTAGGCTTCACATATGTACACTTTCGTGCAATATGACCAACCTGTTCACATCTAAAACAAGTACGAGTATCAGCTACCCGACTCGTGCCTTCAGACTGAGCCTGTAAAGCTCTCTTCTCCAAAAATTCTTTGTTTGATTTTGTAAAAATTTCTTTTTCTTCATCAGCAAGTGAACTTGAACTGTTCACAAACTTTTTCTTTTCGACAAACCTCTTGTGTGAAACATCCTTTTTCTGAAACGATTTACCCCCTAGTAACCACCCGACCAGTTGTTTCTGTTATTATTATAAAAACACAGTGGATAACCAGTTTTCTTGTTGTAAACCCTGTCTTTCTTTCGACTCAGAGTATTCACTGCTGACAACTCGACTTCAACAAGTTTGAAAACATTTGTCAATTTGTTCATGTTAACATTCTCGATTGGAAACTCTGAATCCGAAAACAACTTATCCGATCCCGACATCTTGTACATGAAAAGATTAGATTCATCATGTAAGTTGTTTTTGGACTTTTGCTTCGGAATGTATTTGTCTAGAAAACACCCATCCTCCTCAGAAGTGTCACAATCCGGTTTAAGCACTTTGTCTACCACACTTTTCACCACATCACTTTGGACACCCTCATCATTGGAAGACGTGAACGTGACATCAATGTTTTCAGGAAGTTTAACATCACTCTCTTCCTCAAGTTCAACCAACCCAGATTCCTTTTTAGTGTAATTGTGCAAAATCGGCGGTGGAACTTTGTGAAACCCTACACCGGTACCATCTGAAAACACATCCTCGCCAGCTTTGTTTTTCCCTATAGGTTTGGGAACAATATGCTGCAAAACAAAGCTTGCTGAGCTATAGCTGTTTAATTTCAACTGAATTCTTTCATTTTCAATTTCAATTTCTTGAACTTTAAGTTTTAGTTTAGCAATTTCATCCAGTTGTTTGTTAATTGATTCTTCTTTTAGTCTCAAAATAGCTCTTAGATGTTCATTTTCTTTAAATGTTTTTCCATTTCGATCATCACTATCTTTGACAATGCTTTTCAATTTTTCAAATTTTTCAGAAATTTGACGGTTCTCAAGAAATAACTTGTCATTTTCAGCTTTAATTTTCTTACATTCAGTAGTTAATTCATTTACTTGTTCAGTTGAAGCTTTTAAGTTTGTGTCAGGATCAAGAATCTGATCCTCAACCTTTCTAACCTTCGTTGTCAAATTCTTGATTTTCTCACTGTTTAGGTATGTGACAGTGCTACAAAAATTGCATTGCTTGGTGCAATTTTTGCAGTCAGCATTACCATCGACTTTGTTACCTGACACATTCGTTGACGTCTTTTGATTGACCTGATCCTTTGACTTAGTAACAGAAATAGGATCTACCTCGAGTGCTTTTGCAGCCAGCACTTTGTCAGCCATCTTTTCCAGGTTCACAGATGTCAACTCCTGCGTAGTATCGATCAAGCCTGTATCAACCTGCTTTACTTTCTCATTTTCTTCTTTTTCTTTCATCTCTTTCTCTTCTTTCTCCTTTCTCTCTTTCTCTTTTTCTTCTTCAATCATCTTTGACGTTGGTGTTCCCCGCCACTTGTGCTGCCAATATTCATCGTCTTCTTTGTACTCTTTGATGATGGCCTCGATATCTAGTGTTTTGTCATCAATTGCAATGTTGCCATATCTATCAAGACAACACTCTCTATCTGGATCCCATCTGTTTGCTTTTCTAGCTTCCAAAAAGATACCAGAGAGTCTGATGATCTTGGCTTCAGCAATCATCTTTCGGTATTTATACTTCTGTTCCTCCGTAAGTTCATCTTTCCACGGAATGGGTTCATCATGACTTGCCATGAATGCGTAACCCACCGCATGGTAGGACTTCTTTACTCCAGTCGTACCCCTCATCGTCATAAATCACAGCCAGAGCTCTTGATTTGTCTCTATTATCTTCAGACTGCTTCAATCTGGGCGGCTCAGATTTATTTTGATGGTAGATTGCCTTTTTGTAATAATCATCTCTAAACGGATTCTCTGACTCATCAGCATACACGTTTCTACATTCACGCTTGAAGTGACCCTTCTGCTTACACTTGAAGCATGTCACCTTGGATTTATCGAACCCTAACTTTGTAGATGGACCACCGATCGTTTTCCTCCCAGTAATCTCCATGAAGCGTTGTGCACGTCGAACTGCACTTGCCATTGCCCACCGAATGTCAATCAGTTCCATTTCTTTGGGGTCTATCTGATCGTAATCTTCTTTCGTCAGATTTGTATTTCCGATTTTACCAGCCACCAACCCTTCATAAGAGTCTAGCACAGATGCCAGAAAAACCATTTGTTGCTTGGCCGACTCTTCATCAAAATTCTGTGCGTTCTTCAGATCTATTGCGATATTGCAGGAAAACTTCGCATCAGAACGATTTGCAGAAGACGTAGATCCACTGTGATAACCACTGTGGCTTCCGCTGCTTGGACTGCTTTGACCTTCTTTGCTTACTGGAGAAACATTCTCAGCAGAAAATGCAGTTTTTGGAGAAGTAGCTTTTGGCATCAAGCTTTTCGGATAGTACAAATCCAGATTTTGCTGATAAGATGAGTGATTAACTTTGTATGTTTTCTTCAACTCTAGCTCATGGCTTTCAAGTCTTTCAATCACCACATCTGGAGTCAGATTTTCCGGAGCAATAGTGTTCTTCAACATCAGTGCATAATATCTCCAATCCACTTCATCTGGTAATGAATCAAACAATTTATCAACAATTTCTTCATCAGTATACGTAATCTTGTGTCGTGCAAGCTCCAACTTCAGATGACCAAATCGTTCAATCATTTTACAAACCGATTCATTTTTAAGACAACCAAACATGTCGAACTCTTTCCTAAGCAGTTTCGTTTTGTTTTTTACAATCTCTTTGCTTCCAAGACATTTCTTTTCGAGTTTTTCCCATAAGTCTTTATCATTGGCATAGTCTATCAAAGAAATAATATCCTCCCGAACTGATTGAAACAACAAAGCTACACACTTTTGTTCAGCTACAAAAGTTTCAATTTCTTCAGCATTTCTTAACGCTTCACCATTCCTCTTTCCCTCAGCATAACCGTTTTTCATACTCTTCCAGCTGGGAAAAGCAAATGCCATTAACCAGTCTTCAAACTTTGTTGCCCACCTGCTATAATCTTCTATAGCCATCAACTTAGGAGGTTTGTTAAACGTTCCAAACGCACTTTCGGACTCCCAAGCTTCCTTCTTTTTCTCTTTTGGTTGATTCTCATTCGTATTGTTCGATGACGTATCATTGTTTCCTGAACTTCCTGTGAATGCGTACATGTCGCTAAATGGATTCAAGAACATATCGTCCATCGTGAACGTACCTGAAAAATCAGACAACACTTAGAAAAATTTTGGTTTTGAAGAATAACAGATCCACAAAAGCGGACCAATCTATACTGATGATAGATAAGCGAATTGATTAGGTTCAAATAAGCGAACCCAAAACACAAACTACCGTACAAGCGAACCAAAAATTGTCACACGAGCGAACCCAATGATGATCATTCGAGCGGACCAGATAGTGTCCCTTCGAGCGAACCAATCAATGTCAAATGAGCGACCCAGAAATTTTCTTTCGAGCGGACCAAGAAGTGTCCGTTCGAGCGATCCTGACTGTAAAATTGTCCAAAAGAGCGACTCAGTTGGGTTATTACGAGCGAACCTATAGCTAAATTTCGAGCGATCCTAACAGATTTTGTCCAGAAAAGCGATCCTGAATGTTCGAAAACGCGAACCTTAGTTTTTAGCCTGTTTTACCCATTTTTAGTCCGAATTTCACTCTAAAACTTTCTAGGGTTTGTTATTAATGTGTTTTACACGATATACTCAAATTTCAAACAATTTCAACCGTAGGAACCACTGAAAACATAAAAAAGTATGAGAGAAAGTGAGTAGAAAAGAGAGATTTCTGCAGATCTATGCTGTAGTAGTATGAACTCCTTGTCCTGAGCTCTGATACCACTTGTTGGACCGTTCTTTGACCCGAAAAGTCAGTCAGTGTAGCTCATCTTCATGTATGAAGGCGGAATCAACATATATGAAGTTACAACAGCTTATCCTTTCAATTCCTATCTTTTTATTGCTTTCTGATGAGATTTTGACAGAGTTTCAGCTCCTAAGCACACACATACACCCCCACAATAATGAACCGCTCAGCCTATTTATAGACTTCCTGGTTCGCTCATATGTCATGCCAAATGAGCGATCCAGACCACTTACCCTATGAGCGATCCAGACTAATGACAAATAAGCGATCCAACATGACATATTGACACATAAGCGACCCTACTCCTATTTCTCACAATATTTACACTTTGACCCCCTGTTGACCAATATTGACTTCAGACTATTTGTAGACGCAGTCAACAGACATTCCGTGCATCAACAGCTTCTATCCCTCTTTTAGTCACCATATATCCTAGAAACTTTCCTGCCCCCACTCCAAAATGACACTTAGCAGGATTCAGCTTCATGTTATACTGATCCAGGATATCAAATGTTGCTTTAATATCCTGGAGGTGATCCTCAGCCTTCTTAGATTTTACTACCATGTCATCGATGTACACCTCCATAGTGTCCCCCAGTTTGTCTTTGAACATCATGTTTACCAATCTTTGATATGTTGCACCTGCATTTTTTAAACCAAAAGGCATAGCAGTGTAACAATAAATACCTGTTGGTGTCATGAAGGTAGTATCGTCCTGGTCTGAAGGTTCCATTTGGATCTGTTGGAATCCTGAGGATGCATCCATGAAGGTTAACATCTCATGGCCGGCAGTAGCATCACCATTGAGTCAGTATGAGGAAGAGGGAATGGGTCTTTTAGACAAGCTTTGTTTAGGTCTATGTAATCTACACAAACTCTCCATTTCCCATTTTTCTTCTGTACCACAACTACATTTGCTAGCCACCTCGGAAACTTAACCTCTCTGATCATTTTGGACTTCAACAATCTATCTACTTCTTCCTGAATGATTATATTTTGTTCTGGAGCAAATTTCCTTCTTTTCAAGTTGGACAGGCTTGAATGACCTGTCAGTACCAAGCTTGTGTGTTATAATATCCTTGGAAATACCTGTCATATCCTCGTGCTTCCACGCGAATGTTGACATCCTGCATTTCAAAAAATTAGTCAATTGGTCCTCAATATCATGAGGGATATTAGTTCCCACGAGCGCTGAGATATCCAGATTATCCTGATCCAGGATAATTTTGTTTACATCCTGCTCGGAAGCCTCCATAATATCCTGGGCCCGTATCTTTAATTGCTATGCTGCATTAGGCTTGGTAGAGGATTTCATGGAAGATGAGCAACACTCTTTCGCCTCCTGCTGGTCACTATCCACTTTGACAACTCCCCAAGGTGTGGGGATCTTGATGCACTGGTGATAGGTTGATGGTACAACTTTCATATCATGGATCCATGGCCTGCCCAATATGATATTGTAGAAGGATAGGGAGTCCATCACACAAAAGCGCTGTATTGAATTGACCCCTTCAACATATACTGGTAACTTTATCTCTCCCACTGTGTTCCTAGCTTCTCCACTGAAGCCAACGAGTACAGTGGATTTCGAAGTGATATCCATTGGAGATACATTCATCCTTTTCAATGTCTCTAGTTGGATTATGTTGACGGAGCTGCCATTATCCACCAATATCCTGCGTACAAATTGGTTAGTCACATATAATGTTATTACCAGAGCATCATGGTGAGGATCCTGGACAGTATCCCTGTCATCACTGTCAAAAGTGATCACTTTGTCAGTTGTGAGGGTTGTCATCCTGGTTGGTCTTTCTCCTCTTTCGGCTTTAGCCTCCTTTGCATGTCTCTTGGCCGCAGAATATGAAGTCCCACAAATGTCGGATCCTCCTGAGATAAAGTTAATTATCTTGCCATCCGCAGGAGGAGGTGATGCTGCTCGTTCAGGATCCTTCTCGGTATCCTGACCCTTGTTCTTCTTTTTTCCCAGGAGATCCTTCAGATATCCCTTGCTTAAGAGGTAACTTATTTCTTTCCTCAGGGCAATGCAATCCTAAGTAACATGTCCGAAATCCTCGTGGAAGGCACACCATTTGGACTTATCCTTCCAATCAGCTTTTTGTTGATTCTTCCGAGACCACCTGGCTTTGTCTCCTAAACCCTGCATAGCATACATCAGTTCAGGTATATTAACAGAAAAACAGTATTCGGATAATTCAGGATACTCCTCAGGATCCTCGTCCTCAACAACATTCACTCTTTTGTTATCATTTCTACCATACGGCTTGGAGCGATATGGTTTATACGAGGATTCTGATTTCCTGTTAGTTGACTCATAGGTTGTGGATGAGTTCATCCTTTCTTGCATCTTTTTATCATCTTCCAGCCGAATATATCTTAAAGCCCTGTTTCGAGCTTCATCTAGGTTCCTGCATGGGTTCATTACAAGATCCTAGTAAAATTGAGAATCTTTTTGCAAACCCATCTTGAAAGCCTGAACAGCTGTTGCAACATCAAGATGTGGAATGTCTAAGGATTCCCGGCTAAACTTGTTCACATAATCTCTTAAAGATTCCTGAGGTCCTTGAGTTATCCTGTAGAGATCGCTTGTTAGTTTTTCAAAACTTCGACTGCAAGAAAATTGACTATTAAATAAATTAACTAAATGAGCAAAAGAAGTAATTAAGTGAGGAGGAACGTTTAACAGCCATTTTAAGGTTTGATCCTGTTAAGGTAGAACCAAAACACTTGCACAAGCATGCTTCTTTGAGGTCTTGAGGGATAGGGTTGATTTCCATCCTTTCCCTATACTGAGCAATATGCTCCTCAGGATCCGTGGTTCCGTCATGAGCTTCATGTTGGGAGTTTGAAATCTTTTTGGGATTTCAGCATCACAAATAGGATATGCAAACGGTGATATCCTGTGGCTATCCTGGGATACTTCAGGAATCGGCTAAACCACCCCAGGTACACTGGATATCATGTCTTTCAGCTTCTGAAGCTCCCTAGATAATGCTGATGTTACACCTGCATCCTGCAAAGATCCAACACTTTTAGTAACAAGAGTATTATTATTGGATACATTACCGGTCTAAGAATTCTGGCCATATCCTGAAGCATATCCTGAGCTTCTCACAGTTGACACTCTAACTGAAGAGGGTATCTTAGGAGTATGATTTTGGGAATGGCTAGGCACAATATTTCCCCGGTTATCCTCGGTAAAAACTGTAGAACTGAAGTTCAAAGTCCTGGGTTGGAGGGGAGTGACAGTATCCTCAGCGGGCCTGCTTGAGCTGGATTTCAAGAGTTGTATTTCTCTTAAAATCATTCAGTTGGTCTCCTGTTGCTGCCTCATCTGTTCCTGTACACTACCAAACAAGGTTAGAATTTCTTCATTAAAGGCCAGAACAGGGGCTGATCCCTGAACACTCCGAGTTGGTATAATATCCTGAGGCTGCAAGGAGGCTTGCATCCTTGGAGGAGGTGGAGGAAGCACCAAACCAATTGTTGCAGAGGTTGTAGCGGACACGGTGGAGGAACTCATGTTAGATCTTGAGGCCATTGCATACAATGTAGTAAAAAGTTTTGAAAACAGAAAACCGAGTAACGATTTTGCAAAAGTTTTTAGTAAAAATAGCACCGCTTGCCCCACGGTGGGCGCCAAATTGTTTTGGTCAAAAATTACCGAAGCAATTTAGTGATCAAATTAGTTAAGTGAGGTAGTGTGCTAAGAAAGTGTATCGGAAATATGTTTGTTAACTTGTTTGTAAAAACAGTTTCAGGATATAGCTCAGGATATCGAGTTATATCTATTATCAAACAATGAACAAAAAGTAAAAAGGGTGACACGAGATGTACGAGGAAAGCCCTTGATCAATCTAGATCACCGACACAAAACCTCGGGAGCTGACAATCGCAGTTGCCTAGTTCTTCTTATTACTTTAAACGTCAGGATACAGTGCAGGATATTGATCAGATCGCTAAGTGTTGCAACGCTTTTTTGTGAAAGTGAAAGTTGCGAGAGAGTTAAAGTGTGAGAGAGCAGTGAGTGTTGTTGTGTCCTATTCGATCTGATTTATCCATCTATTTATAGCTAGTAAACGAAAACAAAATCTCCTATAAATATGGGATGCCTTCGAATATTCTTTAGTAGCCGTTGGAGACCAGGTAAAGCGGGTTCAACGTCCTTCTTCGAACAACTTAGAGCGAGTCTTCCGGAGAAAAGGTCCTCATGAACGTTGCAAGCTTGGGAATGAGCTCCTGCACATAATCCGTTAGTGATCCTCAGGATACCTTTTCAAGATGTTACCAATATCCTGAATCAGCTTCCCGGGCATGAACACATATCATATAAATAAGATATAGCTTAAGATATTGACCAGGATATGGGCTCAGAATTTCACCCATAACAATTGTCAAGAACTCTTACGATCAATCTTGGATCCTGAGACTACTCACACACTCTATGATAGATGATGGATGATGGTGGTGGATGATGGTGTTGTGGTGGTGGTGGAGTGTGGGTGAAGTGTGAGAGAGGTGGTGTGCCAAGGGATGATTTGCAAGTAAGCCAAGCACCCATATTTATAGCCTGAACAGAAGCTCGGGCACGGCCCCGTGTCCATCCCTCTTCTCTTTCTTCATTAATTGCAGTTTGTCTGCATTAGTTGACCACGCCCCCGTGTCCGCTAGGCACGACCCCATGGGCAGAAGCATATATGTACTATCAACATTTCCTCAGATTCTGCGAATCTTATAGTTGACCACGACCCCGTGTCCGCTGGGCACGCCCCTGTGGTGGGTGATAGAAGCTTCAACAACTTTGTCTTTTCTGCTGACACTTGGGCACGCCCCCGTGTTCATTGTGCACGGGGCATGTTCATCCTTCTGTTCTCTTGTTTTTTCTTGGGAAGATGCTGTCGGGGGGTCGAGCATGCCATGTTTGTTCCTTTTCTTGTATTTATGTTAGATTTAGCTGCCTTTTTGCTTATTTTGTTCATTTGAGCTCATTTAATCCTTAAAATACAAAAGGAAGACATAAACACACTTTTTCCAACATTAGTACTAAAAAGGGTTAGTTTTATGCCACAATTGATGTAATTTATATGTTGCATTTTGTACACATCAAACTTGATCACCGGATGTTTGAGACTTGAGCATGAACATCTTGAAGCTTCGAAAATGATGGAGATGGTGGTTAGGGTTTGGGATGGATGATGGTGATGGTGAATGGATTGAAGAGGTGATGGTGAATAAGGGTTAATATGGATTGATGGAGGATGATCATGGATCGATTGGATGAATGGGAATGATTCAGGATGAAGGTTGGGGTATTCTTAGCTCCAAGGTGGTGTTTCAAACTCAAAAACTTCGTAACTCCCTAAAGAAACCCCAAAAATTGAGTTATAAGTTGTTCAAATCCGCAAACAAACAAGATTTCGCGTCGGGCACCAGGGGAGGGCGTTGCCGACGGCCCTCCCTGGCGTCGCGGACGGTCTGTAAAAAAAACAGTTGTTCCCGACGTCCTATTCCACTGTCTACGCATGTTTCTGGCCGACGGGATCACCAAGATGGCGTCGCCGACGACCAAAGAGGGTGTCACCGACAACCCCTCTAAGTCTTGGTTTCCGTTTTGTCCGTTTCTCACTCCCGGTTGACCGGTTTTCCATCCCGATGCTCCGTATAGCTCCCGAATAGCTCCTTAAACTCTGTTAGACCTGCAAAACACAATTCCAATCAATAGTAGGCTATTCGAAACTAAACGTTATGTAAAATCATTAACTTAAACATAAAGGGACACCGGTTTTCGACCACGCATCGTATCCCCACACTTGTCTTTTGCTTCCCCTCAAGAAAATCTATTTTTCACTTTCACGTGGGTCGAATGAAAAACACGCTTCCCATTCTCGAGACGTAAGTTAAGGTCTAATGTCATACCCAGTTCATGTCGCAGCCCCCGACCCCTACCCCAGGAGCGGGCGCTGCGAGGACAATATCAGAGGTATCGGTGTTTATTAATTTTGCAGCGGAATTCTTCAGGACCGTAGTTAGGAAATATTTTATCAGAGTAAAAAACCAAACTGTTTATAATAATAAATCATGGGAATAAAACCCAATTTCATTTGACAGTACATTTATAGGGATAAACCCTAATTATTGAAAACAAAAACTCCTTTTTATTTAGGTAACTTTTATAGCCACTTTTCCAAGCCTTCTGTAGGATCGTTGTTAGGACCCGAACGAGTCGTTCAGAAGAGCTTTATATCCGATTCAAAGGCGGAATCAGTGAAACGGATGTGGAAACAGCTTGATACTCTTTAAGTTGTCTCTATTATTGATTATAACAACAATTACAACCTGGACATATTTTGGCAGCACCTCGTTACAAATTCTGAAGCTGTACCAAATGAAAATGTCAAGTGCCCTATATATAGTGTTGGTATTCCGCTTGAAATGGACAAAGGTGATTTCAAGCGGAATCAGATAGTTCTGATTTCGCTTGAAATGTCTCCTTGCACTTTCAAGCGGAATCACCTCTATATCCACTAAAACTTGATTCTCGAACCTCGGGCACTGAATATCCTATCCTATTACATGATACAAGACGAAGACATAATGCACTAACAGACTCCCCCTTGGATATTGACGAAGTCTTCAGTGTCTAATCTTCAGCATGTCACATCTTCAGTCTTGATCATTCTTCCTTCTCATCCAAATTGTAACATTGTAAGCATCCTTCAATCTTTATCTTCTTCTATCAGCTTCAGGCTCCCCCTTTCGTCAAGCTTCCAAGCTTTGGGATCGACACCTAGCTTTCCATCTACAAGTTCTCCCTTGCTTCAAGCTTGTCTTCAGACTCCCCCATAGACTCTGCTCTCGGGATCGTAGTCTGGACTATCTGCAATCACTCAAACATCTATAAATATAATGTTTTTCAAATCAAACCTTCTAAACTACGCCCCCTATCAACAAACTTCATTAATTTAGCAGATTCAGAAAACAGAATCAGAAACTGGCTTTTTTAACAGTATAAGCATCCAAATCCTTCACAGTTAATCATCCAAGTCCAAACTAATGACCTTGGAGATATCACAAACTGTTTTTAAAATTTTTGATTTTTAATTCAAGTTTCAAATTAATGAACTTGTTTTATTTTCAGAAACACAATCAGCTTACTTAGATTTTGAAACCCAACATCTCAGACATCGGTTTTCGAAAATAAAGCAGAATTCAAAATCTTTTTGTATTTTTCTAAAAATATAAAGCAGTAAAGAAATATGTACAAACATATTTACAGACAATATTTTTGTTTGAGTATGCGTTAGAGGATCATATCAGTTTTTGACAAGTCACAAGTACCGTTGAGCTTAGTTACACATTAAGAATTAAACAATTCACTTAGATTGTCGATATACTGATCCACTTAAATTTTAACACAAATTTCAACTGATTCAGGATACGAATTAGGTGATTTAAAACCTTACACTTATTCATGTGTCCCACCTCTGGAATATACTCCCGTATCCAGATCCCAATATTCAGTCTTACAGGTGAGTATACCTAGATGATATCTGTAAGGGGTTAGATGCGAAACCGTGAGAGCTCAGGTCAGAACTTCCATTCAGGAGAGAGATGACGGTTTGACTTTAGGTGTGTCCCCTTTAGAGGATCTTTTGTTTCAACAGCAATGACTATCAATTTTATTGTTTCATCAATTTGCTGAGGGCTGCGCTATGTTTCAAGCAAAGCGAAAAGTATTATGCGGGGACTAGGTCAGAATTTCCCTTCGGCAGAAGTCCCGGAATAATACCCCAGATATCACTAAGCATAAAGACCTAGTATCTCAGAAAGAGGGACCTTTCAAACGAGATTTCAGGGGTTACCTATATATCCAAGTAGTGTTCCCCACGAAATAAGCAAGTTAGAATTAAGATTTATATCCCGAAAAAGTTTACTAAATGTATAAAAACCTATCGGCATATCATCAGTGAGACTGTTTAACACTATTTAATCATTACATTTCTTTAGCATACTGTAACTGTCTATTGATGTACTATCATTTCCTCTTTTTACACAAAACTCAATTTTTTTAATTTTATCATGTTTTTGGCTTTTTCAAATTTTCTAATGTTTTTGGATTTTCTGACATTTTTCTCCCCCTAAAATGCAAAACCATTAAAAGAAAATTTGACACCCCGATACTGATAGCTTTGTCTCGCCATCCATTTTCTGCTAACTGTGCTCTGTTTTACAGAAAATCTAATATAAAGTAACAATTTCCCCCATGATTTACAATCCATTGATTTTTCGACAGTTTGAAAACCGTTTTTCAATCTTGTAAAAGTAATCATGTTTGTTCAGCCGTGAGGGTTTCGGCATATTCAATCAACACATATTTTTTAATTTTCTATTTGTGAGAAAAATTAAAAACAAACATATTTTTGGTTTTTAATTTTTCAAATTTTTAGGGTTTTTGAAATATTGTTTATTTAAGAATAGAAAAACAAACAAACTCCCTGTTTCACCTAACACAGGGTCCAGCAGCCTTCTCCTCCTGTCGTTGTGCCAGGCTGCTCCATTTTCCATTCTCACAGTCTTTATTTTTCTTGAGCACCTTCACATTCAACTAACTCAATTACTTGAACAATTTAGCTCAGGTCTGTTGGACCTTAGGCATTTCAATGCAAAAATTTTCATTCAATGCTGGAAATTCTTTGTCATCATTCACAATGATTTTTCAACTTTGACTTCAACTTTCTCATCTTTTACTGAAGTCACTTGTTTTTTAACACTCCATGTCTGACCTTTTGGAGTACCCCTTTTGTAAAAATGTGTCTCTTTTTTATCACTTTGATTTTGATCAAAAACTTTTGGTTTCCAAAACTGTTGGGTTTTGTCATATCAACTGATGTTTTCCAACTTTGTGTTGTTCTGAATCTGGCTGTGTGAGAATTCCAGGTCTGTCTTGAATCTAACCTGTTCGGGTTTGATTTCCAGTTTTTATTCGAAGCAAACATCTTTGTGTTGTACCTCCAAGTTTGTTTTGAATAAAATCTGATTGACCTTTGTTTCACATTCTCAGATTTTTGTTTCTCAACATTTTCAGACTTCTTTTTTTCAACATCCACAGATTTCAGATTTGGACATTTGCGTGCAAGATGTCCTTTTTTATCACATTTGAAACATGTTCTCATGGACACATCTTTGACCTGTGGTTTTTGCGTTTTCTTTTGAAGATGAAGCACATCATTAGATTGTCGTCCAAATTTGAGTTTTTCCTCTTCATCCAAACTCTTTCCTTGAACAAAACCCATTTTTGCCTGATAATTTGGCATTTCATTTTTGTTCCAACGTTGTTTCCTTTTATAACCCAACCCAGCCTTCATATTTTTCTTTTTGAAACCAGGTTTGTTATACGAACCTTTATGACTCTTACCAACAAACTTTGAAATTTCAGATTTCTCAATCTCAACCATTTTGAAAACTTTATCAGCCTTTTCTGAAATCACATTCTGAATCGGGAATACAATATCTAAGAACAATTTGTCCGATCCAATCATGGTATAAACCAATCCTTTTGAATCATCATTCAAATTTTTCTCTGATTATGTCTTTTTCAGATATCCATCATGAAAATTACCTTCATTTTCATCCTGTGATTCAGACTTACCTGTATCAACCGACTCTTCTTTCAACACACTTTCAACGACTTTACCTACCACATCTGAATCATTTGAATCATCAGATTTGGAATAAGTTATGTCAATATTGTCTGGCAATTGATCTACCATGTTTAAAGCTTTTTCGACCTTTTCTTCATCATAAAATGCAAACTTTTCCGGTGGTGGAACTTGATGAAACTCTGAGCCAATGCCTTTCTTGTTTTGCTCAGACTCACCATCTCCCGGTTTTATATTGAAAATTCTTTCAAGCACATATGACGACACGTGATAACTTTTTAACTTGTTGTTATCCTGTTCTAAATCAGCAATCTGTCGCTTTAGCTTAGCAACATCCTCAATATAAGAATTAACAACACCTTGTTTAATTTCATACATTCGTTTAAGCTCTTTAGTTGTTTCAGAAAGATAATTCATTCTTGATTGAGCATATTTCATTTCATCTTTCACTTTTTCATATGACTCTTTTGTAATGTGATATGCCAATTTCATTGAGTCATATTCTTTCTTCATTTCTTGACAAACAATTTCTTTTTGATCACATTCTTCTTTCTTTTTCAAAACATTTTCTCTCAAAACTTCATTTTCTTTTTCTATCTTTTTACATTTATCTGAAAGTTTTTCATCATTTTCTTTTAAAACTTTTTCTTTTTCTAGCATTTCTTTGCATTTTTCTTTGAAAATGTTTTCGATTTTTGTGAATTCACGATCTCTTATTCTGAATTTCTCGTCTTTTTCAATACAAGCTTTGCATGTTTCCATGCATTTCTTGCATTGTTCAGTTGGTTTTAAGATTTTAGTATCAGAATTTACCTCAGTGATTGGCACCTCGGTGTTTTCAGCTGCCTCTATCTGCTGCATCTCAGCAACCTTCTGCTTTTCTTCAGAACCAACTTCATCACCAACATCACCAGCTTCCAAACTCTTATTCTTTACTTTTGTCAAACTTTCCGTTTTCTGCTTATGTTCTCCAACTTGTTGTTTTTTAGTAACAGCTTCCTCAACTTCTTCATTCACAGCAACTTCTTCTTTCACTTCATCAACATTCACAACTTTGATTTCCTTCACAACCTCAACTTCAACAACCTCAGCCTTAATCTCTTCAACAACTTTCTTTAGATTGTTTACCATTTCTTCAACATTCTTCTTCATTCTCTCTTCATCCCTTTTTCTTAGGCACGATGTCATGGCATATCTGATTTCCTTTTCATGCCTTTTTGCATATGTGTCATCTTTCAACACATTTCTATAGTATTCTGCTCTTAAAGGAATTATGAGAAGAACATCTTCAAAGATTATGTCTTTCTTTGGAACAACTGGTTCTCCTTCTCTGTTGAAGTAACACTCTCTCTTTTTATCCCATCTCCTGTTGCTGACAGCACTCTCATAATCTTCTTGCATCTCATCCATTCTGTTCAAAACAATGTTTCTTTCACGATAAGTTTTTTCACTCAAAATCTCTTCTCGAGTTTTCTCTTTGATCTCAGCAACAACATTTTCTTCTTTGCTTTCAGCTGTGTCTTTGTCTTTGTTATCTTCTTTAACCTCAGCAACTAACACAAACTGTCTCATCTCTGTCATAGCTCTGCCATGAGCTGTTTTTCGAATATTTTCCAAACGATCTTCTTCTGGACAAATCTCGCTCCAGTCAAAACCTTCATCATCTTGAATTACAAAACAAGCTCTTGATTTTTCTCTGCTTTATCTTCAATCAGTTTTAGCTCTTCTCTGCTTCGGTGGTAGATCGCCTTTCGATAGTAATCATCATTGAACGGATGTTCATTTCCACCAACTGCAGAATTTGTGCATTCTCTCTTGAAATGACCTTTCTGCTTACATTTGAATCAGGTCACTTTGGATTTATCAAATCCAAGCTTTGTTGATGCACCTCCAAGAGATTGTTTCCCGGTAATCTCCATATACCTCTGCGCTCTTTGGATGCAACTTGCTAAGCACCAACGGATGTCAATGAGTTCCATCTCTTCCGGATCAATCTGGTCATAGTCTTCTTTGGTCAATTCAGAGTTTCCAATTTTGCCAGCCACAAGACCTTCATATGATTCCAGAACAGATGCAAGGAAGCTCATTTGTTGCTTTGCTGCATTGATGCTCATTGCAGGAGAATTCTTCAACTTGAGAGCAATGTTGCACAGTATCTCATCTGCTTCTTCAGAACTAGATTTTGAAGCCGATGAATGATAACCCGAATCATAACTTGATGAGATTTTCTCGGGTTCTTTTGTTCTCTCACCACTGAATGCTGTCTTTGGTGAACTGACAACTTTCTCTGAAGGTAAACTTCCTTTGTAGTACAATCCAACATTCTGTTGATGAGAAGAACTGCTCATCTTGTTCTGTTTCTGCAATTCAATCTCATGAGTTTCAATCTTTTCAAACAATTTATCAAGAGAGATTGTTTCATACAAAGCATCATTTTTTCAGAATAAAAACAAACGTTTGCCACTGGTCAGCTCATGGTAACGCTTCAATCACTTTGTCTATAAGTTCCTCTCTTGTTTTCACTATCTCAAAACGTTCAAGTTCAATTTTAAGATGACAGAACCTCTCAATCATTTGCCTCACAGTCTCTCCTTGTAAACTATCAAATAGATCAAATTCTTTTTTAAGCAACGCAATTTAGTTCTTTTTAATCTGTTTACTCCCCTCAGCTTTAACACGTAAAGCTTCCCAAACTGATTTCGATGACCCATCATGGTTAAGCAATGCAAAAATATCATTTCTAATTGTCGACTGGATCAACGCAATCATTCTTTGTTCGGCAGCAAATTCAGATTTATCCTCTCTTGATAACTTCTTGAATGGAAGTTCTTCGCCTTTATCATCTTTTGGCCGTTCGTATCCAAACTCTAAACAGAACCAGCTCTCATGCGCATACGCTTTCGCCCAGTTGAGAAACCATTCTTTCCACCAAGTATAATCTTCAATGCTTTCTAGCGTTGGTGGCTTAGAGTGTGTTCCATAGAAGTTCTCATGCTTGATGTTCTCATTGATTGCTTTCATGATGGTTTTTGGGGTAACAGTTGTAATCTCGGAAGACTCAGATGTGAACGCGTTGAAAAATGTATTGTAGAATTCTTCAGTCATGATGTGATCCTTGAATAACCTGGACAAACAATCAAACAAACACAATCAGTCCAAATAATATCAAATAATCTGAAACAGACTGACACTCGGTTGACGTGAAATGATTTCGACACAAAATATCCAACTTCAAGCGAAATAATGATCTCAAGCGAAATCACAAGATGACAAGTTGAAGCGGAATCAGTTGCCTAACACTTCAAGCGGAATCACTAAGACAACATCTTCAAGCGAAATCAGACAATGATACTTCAAGCGGAATCACTTTGTTTGACAACTCAAGCGAAATCATAAGATGACCAGTTGAAGCGAAATCAAATGCTATTTTCAAGCGGGATATCTGTTTCGAGCGGAATCAGACGCAAATTCCAAGCGGAATCAACATTTCAAGCGAAATCATGTTGATTTTTCAAGCGAAATAACTATGTTCGTTTAAGCGGAATCTGGTTTTCTATCCAATTTTGTCACTTTTAATCAGTATTTTGGTCTCAAACTCTCAAGGCTTTGTTAATATACTGTTATGCATGTTCGGTGAAAAATTCGTTCCATTTTGACCATGAAATCTTGTTCAGTTTGAAAAAGAAGGTGTAGAAGACAGAAAATAGATGATATCAAGCTAAACTCTTCTTCCTGAGCTCTGATACCACTTGTAGGATCGTTGTTAGGACCCTAACGAGTCATTCAGAAGAGCTTTATATCCGATTCAAAGGCGGAATCAGTGAAACGGATGTGGAAACAGCTTGATACTCTTTAAGTTGTCTCTATTATTGATTATAACAACAATTACAACCTGGACAAATTTTGGCAGCACCTCGTTACAAATTCTGAAGCCGTACCAAATGAAAATGTCAAGTGCTCTATATATAGTGTTGGTATTCCGCTTGAAATGGACAAAGGTGATTTCAAGCGGAATCAGATAGTTCTGATTTCGCTTGAAATGTCTCCTTGCACTTTCAAGCGGAATCACCTCTATATCTACTAAAACTTGATTCTCGAACCTCGGGCACTGAATATCCTATCCTATCCTATTACATGATACAAGACAAAGTCAATAGACATAATGCACTAACACCTTCAGTGTTCTCCAGCTGGCTTCTATTGGCTTTCACATTGTGTTACCTGAAACGCGTTTTAAAAAGATTTTATCAGCAAGAAATACTAGCGAGTGCATCCCAGTTTAATCAAAACAGTTGTACAACTTTATAGAATTGAGGGCATCTGCAATTACATTTGGTTATATCTACTAAATTACTCATTCAGTACTGTCAAACCTGACCTGTGGGTCATATTACTCATTGGCTAACTCTTTGTCCAATGGTAATGTCTTTCACATTTTGTATACAAAACCCCAACATACCGACAGTAATCGTAGAATCACAAATACTCAAGTACTGTTAAGTGTCTATTTAAAACACTTGAGGTTTTGGTAAAACATTTTGACTCACAAAGTAATTTACAAAAAGGTGGCAAAAAGCAGATATACTCACATTGCAGATTTAGGTAAAACTAAAGCTTCCTGGGAATCTCGTGGTTATTATCTATTAAAATTAAACAATGCACACATGTTAGTAAAATAACCCAAATCACATTAATCGTACAACCTGAGACCGAATTCCAATGACTGAGTCAGGCAGAGCCGACATGCATTACGGAATCCTAGATCAATCGGGTGTACACACGAGACAGAACTCCAACGACTGAGTCGGGCAGAGCGGACATGCGTTACGGAATCCTAAATCGATCGTGTAGGGTAATAGCAGGGTTATAGTACTTACAACGAGACAGAACTTCGCTTTATAGTGGGTATTATGCCCGGGTATAATAATAGCCTACAGAAAGTTTGAGAGAGAATTCAGAATTGAATGAATTCAACTGAAGCCAATCGATCCTATTTATAGGCCAGATTTAAGGCAGCTCGCACCCTGCGTAAGCCTAAGCTTCAGTCTTCGTGGCTGGCGAGGACTCTAGGCTAGGCTCTAGCTTGGTCGAGTCAGCGAGTCTAGCTTCCACACGTGTCGGCATTGTGTGTCCGACAAGTCTAGGCTGTCGCGCCCCGTGACAGATCCTGGGCAGTGGGTCGCGGCCCGCGAGCGACACCAGACTTTGTTTTTCTTGTTTTTTTTATAAATACAAGGGTATTTCGGGCTCGTTTCTCGCGTACAGTGTATATTTAGGAACGTTTAGAGTTACGTTAAGGGTTCTAGGAGGGTTGTTATATCCTCCCCACCTTGTTTTGGATCTCATCCTCAAGATCTATTGGAACAGGTGTGGGTATTTCCTTTGCATCTCTAACTCGAGTTCCCAAGTGTATTCTGGTCCTCTCTTGGAATCCCATTTCACTTTACCAGAACTAGTCTCTTGTGTTTGAGATTCTTGATCTTTCTATCGTCAATCTGAACTGGTTTCTCGATAAACTTAAGTTTCTCATTTACTTTTATGTCTTTAAGAGGTATCACTAACGATTCGTCTGCTAAACACTTTTTGAGATTACATACATGAAACACATCATGTATTCCTACCATTTCATCTGGCAGTTGTAGCTGTTAGGCTACAAGTCCTATTCTTCTAATAATCTTAAAAGGTCCAACATACCTGGGGCTTAGCTTTCCTCCTTTAATGAATCTGACTACTCATTTCCATGGAGAAAGTTTTAATAATACCTTATCTCCTACTTGAAATTCTAAAGGTTTTCGTCTATTATCTGATTAACTCTTTTGACAATCGAGTGCTGCTTTTAGTCTTTCCTTGACTTGAATTATCTTATCCGTCATTTCTTGCACTATCTCTGATCCAGATAATTTCTTTTCTCCAATTTCTGCCGAACAGACTGGTGTTCTGCACTTTCGTCCATAAAGTGATTCAAATGGTGCAGCATTAATGCTTGTATGATAGCTATTATTGTAGGAAAATTCTATTAATGGTAAATGATCATCCCAATTTCCTCCAAATTCAATTACACAGGCTCTAAGCATGTCTACCATTATCTGAATTGTCCTTTCGCTTTGTCCGTCCGTCTGTGGATGATAAGCTGTGCTTAGATTTAACCTGGTTCCCATTGCTTTTTGGAAAC
Organism: Helianthus annuus; assembly: GCF_002127325.2. NCBI lineage: Eukaryota > Viridiplantae > Streptophyta > Magnoliopsida > Asterales > Asteraceae > Helianthus > Helianthus annuus. The sequence goes on from NC_035437.2 coordinate 48,591,305, forward strand.
TTGTCCAAAAATGAGAAGTAAAACGGCTATCTCTATCAGATACACTAGATAAAGGAATTCCGTGTAATGAAACTATTTCATTTACATATAGCTTGGCTAACTGTTCCATACTGAAAGTTTCCTTCATTGGTAAGAAATGAGCAGATTTGGTCAATCTGTCTACAATCACCCAGATTGTATCATTTCCTTTTCTTGTTTGGGTAATTAGTAACAAAGTCCATTGTTATCAATTCCCATTTCCATATTGATATTTCTAACTGTTGTAGTAATCCTGAGGGTTTCTGATGTTCAGCTTTAACTTGTGAACAAGTTAAACATTTAGCAACATAGTTAGCTATATCCTTTTTCATTCCTATCCACCGGAAATTCTTTCTTAGATCTTGATACATCTTATCACTTTCGGGATGTATCGTATACTTAGACTTATGAGCTTCTTCTAGAATTCTGTGGCGTAGGTTTCCTTGTTTAGGTATCCACATCCTTTTCTTATGGAACTTCCAAATTCCATATGTTCCTTGTTCTAACTCCTTAATCATTCCTTTTAAATTTTCAGCATCGTCCTTGATTGCTGTTTCCTATACTTCTCTAATTTGATCATTTAAATCTACTTGTAGATTTAATCTGAGAGAACGTACTCGTTTCGGATTTTCCTGATACTTTCGACTTAAAGCATCAGCTACTACATTAGCTTTCCGAGCATGATACTGGATATCACAATCATAATCACTAAGAATTTCCATCCAGCATCTCTGTCTCATATTTAATTCTTTTTGCCTAAAAATATCCCTTAAACTCTTATGATCGGTGAAGACTACAAATTTATTTCCATATAAATAGTGTCTCCAAATCTTAAGGGCAAAAACTATGGCTCCTAATTCTATATCATGGGTCGTGTAATTCTCTTCATGTTTCTTAAGTTGTCTAGTGGCATAAGTTATAACCTTTTGACGTTGCATCAACACACATCCATATCCTAACTTAGGCGCATCACAATAGACTATAAAGTCTTCAGTTCCTACTGGTAATGCGAGTATGGGTGTGTTGGTAACCTTTGCTTAAGAATCTTAAAAGCTTCTTCCTGTTTTGGTCCCCATTCAAACTTAACTGATTTGCAGGTCAGTTTGGTCAAAGGCATGCCTATTCTAGAAAAATCTCAGATAAACCGTCTATAATATCATGCCAGTCCAAGAAAAGTTCTCACTTCCGTTGGTGATTCAAGGACTTTCCACTTAGTAATCGCCTCGATCTTTATGGGATCCACATGAATTCCTTCAAGATTAACCAGATGTCCAAGGAATTACACTTCTTGTAACCAGAATTCACATTTTGAGAATTTAGCATAAAGCTTCTCTTTTCTCAACAATGTCAGAAGTGTATGCAGATGCGCTGCAAGTTCCTCTTTACTCTTAGAGTAAATTAGAATATCATCTATAAAGATAATTATGAGTTTATCTAGGTATGGTTTACATATCCTGTTCATCATGTCCATAAATGCGGCTGGGGCATTGGTTAAACCAAATGGCAGGACGGTAAAATCATAATGACCGTATCTCGTTCTGAAAGCAGTTTTAGGAATGTCCTCTTTCTGTACTTTTAGTTGATGATATGCTGAGCGTAAGTCGATCTTAGAAAATAATCAAGCTCTTTGAATTTGATCGAACAGATCATCGATTCTTGGTAGTGGGTACCGATTCTTAATCGTAACCTTGTTCAATTCTCGGTAATCAATGCACATACGCATCGGTCCGTCTTTCTTCTTAACGAATAACACTAGTGCTCTCCATGGCGATGAACGTGGTTGAATAAAACCTTTGTCAAGAAGTTCGTCCAATTGTTTCTTCAGTTCCTGCATCTCCGTTGGTGCTAATCAATATGGTGCTTTAGCAATCGTGTCGTCCCTGGTATTTGGTGAATTCTAAATTCAACCTCTCTATCAAGCGGTAATCCATGTAACTCTTCAGGAAAAATGTAACAACTCTCACTAAAATAAAATACTTAGTAGATTAATTATCTATTAAGGAAACCCTAATTGAGAAACCCAAGTAATTCTGCATAAACCCTAAAATTTTTATAACAATCGGAATCAGGATCAGGGCCCCTAAAACTCAGGGGGGTAAACCCTAGCTGATAATTGTCTTAAATTCTTGCTGTAGAAGTTAAATTTCGTTTCAGTGTCAACTCATCCAAGCTACCTGGACACGAACCTACCCTACCTTAGAATTTCTACCCGTCGCGCCACGCGACAGGTACATATGTCCCTGTCGCGACACGCGAGAAAGACAAAATTTCAGTATAAATAGGCGTGGTTGGCACTTGAAGTTTTCTGTTCGTTCGACGTACAAATTCACAATATTCACTGAGTTATAGTTCGATTACTACACAACACACACTAATCTCGAAACGCTGCCGCAATCAGGGTAATAACTCGATCGCTATTACGATTCAACGTCCGATCGATTGTAACTATCCAAACGATTGTTTAAGTGCTGCTCAAATTGAGTTTATACTTTGTTATTCATCGTGATTTTGACTTGAATGTTTGAGTGCTGTTCGAACTCGGACTATACTCTGTCATTCGTTGTGAATCCGCTGAATTGTTAAGTATTGCACATGTAAATCATTGTGAGGGTTTAATCTCGTGAATTGTCGTAACTGCTGTGTTAGTTACTAACCCGTTTGTGTGTGCATTGTTATTTAAATTAGGTTAATCAAGGCTAATCAGTAGGCTTATACTCTGCTCGTTGAAACTGCAATGTGAGTCATTCTCTTTTTGTCAACTGTTTTACAATACTCCAAATTATTTTCCAAAGTTATAATTACAGGGATTAAGTCTTTGTAATCGCCAAATTTACAGCCAGTATGTGGGGTATTGTGCACATTACTATTGTTTGTATCATTTTAGGTGAGCGAGCCTAAATCATGATATACACTGTTAGGTAGTCGGACCTAAATAGTGATTTACGTCACTAGTGGGTGAACGGACCCAACAGTGATATGACCACAGTCACAGATCCGGTCGAGTGACAAGTACTGTGGGTAGTTGGTTGATATGGAAACATTGTAATCGCTCTTAATACTGTAAATTATCACAAATGCGTCGTTTTAAGTAAAATGAATGATTCACTCAGTATTCTCCGCTGACAAAACCTTTTTCAAACATGTTTCAGGTGATCTGTTGTGATTCAAGAAAAGTGCCGTGAAGCACTACAAGCTTAGAAAAGTGGCTCAGTGTGAATAAATAAAGAAAACATGTTTTGAGAAATAAAGATTTCCCCGGGAAATCACCTTATTGTAAATTATGGGATTTATCCCTATATTATATAAAACGAGCAGTTTTAATATTAAAAAGATCCTGTTTAAAAAGACTTCCGCTGTCATTTAATTAAATACCACGGGATTTCCTGTCTCGCGGCTCTAGACCGGGTCAAACCGGGGCCGAGGGCCGTGACAGGAAAAGGTGGTATCAGAGCCACTGATTTAAGCTTACTATTGATTTTAGCCTATTGATTAATTCTAATTGTCATTCTGTGAATATATGTTTTATTAATTGATTAATTGTTGAGTTACAGTATGGGTAAACAAAAGCTTTCTGCTATCTACCACAAGTTAGATACTGCACCCACAGAAAAAGGAACCTCTTCCTCCAAATACCCAGTAGATCCGAAAGAAGGGATTTTTGTTCGAAAAGCACAATATGAGAATCCTCTCACCCCAAAGAAAAGAAATTCGATCATTAGGAAAAGCCTGAAACCCCAAGTCAAGAAAGTGAGGTTTAATCCAGAAATCCAGGAATTAGACAATAGTCCACCTTGGGAAGACCAATTAGATGAAAAATAGGCAAATCTTTATATGCTAGCTACCGTAGCAGAAAATGCAAACCTCTAAACCATCAATAAGCCTGGTCTAGTAGAAAACTACTATCTAGTAAATCCTAGTGTGTTCTCTTTCCTGTTGTCTTTTGTACAAATTAGTATGCAATAAAACTGCAATGTTTATTTGTAAAACTTTGTTCCAAAGTTTTAACTTGGCATTTTTGTGCATTTTGCATATATGCTATCCAGCATGAATGTGATATCAGAAGCATTTCAGAATCTCAACCTCTACCCAGTACCAATTGAAGTCTCCCACGACTTTACTGGTTATATTGCTGACATAGAGGAACCTCTGGAATTCCAAGCTCCACCGCTGGAAAAAGCAAAACCTAAAAAGAGAAGAAGATATGGAGGAAAGTGCGCAGGAGAAAGCCAGCCACTAGGAAACTCCCCAAAATAGAAAACCCTATAGACAAAGGAAAAGGAATCGAAACCGGAGAAAGCTCTAAGCCAGCAGAGATAGAAGTAAGGGAAAATTCTAAACAAAAAGGAATAGAAATTGGAGAAGGCTCTAGACAGCCTGAAGAAATCACATTTCAAGACGAAATAGATCGTCTACTGGCAAATTGTGATGTCATCAGCCCTATTCACAATAATCTATATCCTTACCCTGCCGAAAACCAACTTCCTGTAAATCTGGAACCAGCTATTCCAGATCCACTAATCCACACTCGACCTTTAGGCCAAATGGAAGAATGGTGGACGAATGACTGGCGATATCAAAACATGATAAACAGTCCTTATACTCTTCTCCCACAGTTTGATCCAGAGCCTATCCCCAATCCTCCAATGAGCAACGAAAACTTAGCCGAACTTCATCAGTTCGGTGAAGAGCTGATAGGTACAGGGAATAGGATCCGGGAAATGGGGGAACAAATCTCCTGGAAGTACGACGAGAGGGAGCGTCGCTACTAAAACTGCTAGTTGACTAAAGGATAGGAGGGTGGGAAGTGTGTCTGCATTATAATAGTAATAGTAAAACTAACTCTGTTAAATGGGAAATAAAACATTGTAAGATAAACAGGGTGTATGGAAGCATATATAATCTATAAAACAAAATAGAAGTCGAGACATCGACAATTTTGGTTATAGATATGTGTTGTAAGGTTTTATGTGTTTATGTGTAATTGCTTTGTTATATCTAACTAGCAATTATTTGACACTAATAATTTACACTTATACTAATTATCAGATGGAAAACGCTAGTAGTGAACCAGTTAATGAAGGGAATCAATCTGAGCAAAATCAGGAAAACCAATACATGACTAGACAAGATATTGAAAATATCATCACTCAAGGGATAGCTAATGTTATTCCTGCAATCATGGTTGCTGCTCAGAAACCTGTCGAACCGCAACAAATCATTCCTAGTAAACATACCCAGGAAGACAATTTTAGTCATAGTGTAAATGGAGGCGGCAATCATGACAATAATAATCCACGACAGGCTCCACCTCCTAAGAAAATGAAAGTTGCAACGCCTGGTTGCACTTACAAAGAATTCCTTGCTTGCAAACCTGCTGAATTTGCAGGTAACGAAGGAGCAACTGCAGTACTGCGTCAGTTAGAGAAAACTGAAGCAGTAATTGCAATAAGTAAATGTGCCGAAGAAGATCAGGTTATGTATGCGTCAAATTTGTTCAAAGAAGGGGCGTTAGAGTGGTGGAACACTGTATGGCAAGCAAAAGGAAGAAGAGTAGCCTATGCGATGAACTGGGAAGAATTTAAGAGTCTTGTAGAAAGAAAATTCTGTCCCGAATACGAAAAGGAACAAATGGCCAACAAGTTCCTGAGTCATCGTATGATAGGTGTAGATTGTCGGAGATATACTTCGACATTCTTCGATTATGCGAGAGTGGTACCTACCCTGGCTTCGCCAGAACCGGTACACAGTTCCCGTTATGTTTGGGGATTAATTAGTGAAATCCATAACATCGTTAAAGCTGCGAGACCTCGCACTATTGACGATGCTGTGGAATTAGCTAATACCCTAACTGATGAACTGGTATGTGCAAGAGAAGAAGATCGAAAGAAGGCATTGGCTCAAAAGATTACCCAAGGATTTAGTGTGGGTAATAATAGCAATAAATTCAAGAAGAGAGGAACGAGGCAAGCTGCAAATCTGCCTTTTTGCAGAAATTGCAGAAAGAATCACTTTGGAAGGTGTAATGTGACCTGTAACTTTTGCAAAGCTATAGGACACTGGGAAGAAGAATTTAGAAGGAAAACAATAATTTGCTACAACTGTGGAGAACCTGGACATTTTCAAACAAAATGCTCTAAGCTAGCAAAACCAGCAGATAATAAAACTAAGACGGCCGACGGAGCTACCAAGAAGAATGCACGAGCATTCCAGTTGAGTACGTGGGAAGCGGAACTCATTCCAGATGTGATAGCCGGTACATTCTTAGTTCATAACGTTTATGCAAAAGTATTATTTGACTCTGGTGCAAACCAAAGTTTTATCAATACTTCATTCTGCCAAGCTCTTAACTTACCCTTAACCGCCCTTAGACAGATTTTTACAGTCGAAACGGCAGATGGAAATTCTATTAACATAGATAAAGTTTTGCAAGAAGGAAAAATAGAACTTTTAGGACATAAGTTCTCTGCAAACCTGTTACCTATGAAATTAGCCGGATTCGATGTAGTATTAGGAATGGATTGGTTAGTAGCCAACCATGCTCGAATCATTTGTGATAAGAATTCCGTAGAAATCCGTACCCCCATAGGAGAGGTAATTTTAATTACAGGAGATAAACCTCGAAAGCCACTGAAATTCATTTCAGTAATGAAGTTGGCTAGTTATTCAAGAAAACAAGAAATGGTGTATATGATTTCTGTAATCATTAACACTAAAAGTAAGGAACTCCAGGACATCCCTATAGTCTCAGAACACTCAGATGTCTTTCCAGAAGAATTACCTGGGTTACCACCCGATAGAGAAGTAGAGTTTAGAATTCATCTAATTGCAGGTACTACACCAATAGCCAAGGCACCTTATCGATTAGCACCCACCGAAATGCTAGAATTGAAAAAGCAGTTAGATGAATTATTAAGCAAGGGATTTATACAACCTAGTTCATCCCCTTGAGGAGCACCAGTGTTGTTTGTGAAAAAGAAAGATGAATCGATGAGAATGTGTATCGATTATAGGGAACTAAATAAAGTTACAATTAAGAATCGATATCCATTACCTATGATTGACGATCTTTTTGATCAACTTCAAGGCGCTAGGTATTTTTCTAAGATAGACTTGCGATCCAGATATCATCAATTGAAAGTACAAGAAGAAGACATACCTAAAACTGCTTTCAGAACTAGGTATGGTCATTATGAGTTTACAGTCATGCCCTTTGGACTAACAAATGCCCCAGCCGCATTTATGGACATGATGAATCGGATCTGTAAACCATATTTGGATAAATTTGTAATCGTATTCATCGACGATATACTTATTTATTCCAAAAGTCAGGAAGAACATTGCAAGCACCTGCATGCACTCTTATCTTTGTTAAGAAAGGAAAAGCTTTATGCCAAATTCTCAAAGTGTGAATTCTGGCTACAAGAAGTACAATTCTTAGGTCACATGGTGAATCACGAAGGAATTCATGTAGATCCTTCTAAAATAGAAGCAATTACCAATAGGAAGGTCCCGCAAACAGCTATGGAAATTAGAAGTTTTCTAGGCTTAGCTGGATACTACAGACGATTTATTAAGGATTTTTCTAAGATAGCTGTACCTTTGACTAAGCTGACCTGTAAAGCCGTTAAGTTTGAATGGGGACCTAGACAAGAAGAAGCTTTTAAAATTTTAAAGCACCGATTGACGAATGCTCCAATTTTAGCCTTACCCGAAGGAACAGAAGATTTTGAAGTATATTGTGATGCTTCAAAATTAGGATTTGGATGTGTATTGATGCAACCCAAAAAGGTAATTGCGTATGCTTTCCGACAGTTGAAAAAGCACGAAGAAAATTATACGACTCATGACTTAGAATTAGGAGCCATAATTTTTGCCCTTAAGATTTGGAGACACTATCTATACAGAAGTAAGTTTACTATTTATACAGATCACAAAAGCTTAAGGTACATATTTGGGCAAAAAGAGTTAAATATGAGGCAAAGAAGATGGATGGAAATCTTAAGCGATTACGACTGTGATATTCAATATCATGAAGGAAAGGCAAACGTAATCGCAGATGCCTTAAGTCGTAAGTATCAGGAGAAGCAAAAGCAAGTCCGTGCTCTTAGATTAAATCTACAAATAGATTTAATGGAGCAACTAAAGAAAATTCAAGAAACAGCAATCAAGGACGATGCTGAAGAAATGAAAGGTTATATAAAGGAACTGGAACAAGGAAGTGATGGAATTTGGAGATTCCATAAGAAGAGAATTTGGGTACCTAAGCAAGGAGTTTAAGAAATAAGATTTTAGAAGAAGCTCATAAATCTAGGTATACCGTACATCCAGGAAACAATAAGATGTACCAAGATTTAAGAAACCATTTATGGTGGATAGGAATGAAAAAGGATATAGCTAGTTATGTATCGAAGTGTCTTACTTGTTCACAAGTTAAGGCCGAACACCAGAAACCTTCAGGATTACTACAACAGCTAGAAATGCCTGTATGGAAATGGGAACTCATAATAATGGATTTTGTTACTAAGTTACCCAGAACCAGAAAAGGTAATGATGCGATTTGGGTAATTGTGGACCGATTAACCAAATCAGCTCATTTCCTACCTATGAAAGAAACCTTTAGCATGGAAAGGTTAGCAAAGTTATACGTAGACGAAGTGGTATCTTTACATGGAGTCCCACTCTCCATTGTATCTGATAGGGATAGTCATTTCACTTCCCATTTCTGGACTAGTTTCCAGAAAGCAATGGGAACCCGACTAAATTTAAGTACCGCATATCATCCACAAACAGACAGACAAAGTGAAAGGACGATACAAACCCTGGAAGACATGCTTCGAGCATGTGTAATTGATTTTGGTGGTAATTGGGATAGCCACTTACCCTTAATTGAATTCTCCTATAACAATAGTTATCATTCAAGCATCGAAACTGCTCCACTCGAAGCACTGTATGGACGCAAGTGCAGAACCCCAGTTTGTTGGGCAGAAATAGGAGAAAGTCAATTATCAGGTCCAGAAATTGTGCAAGAAACTACTGAAAAAATAACTCAAATCAAAGAAAGATTGAAGACGGCTAGAGATCGTCAGAAAAGCTATGCAGATAATCGCCGTAAGCCACTAGAGTTTCAAGTCGGAGATAAAGTACTTTTAAAAGTCTCTCCTTGGAAAGGAGTAGTACGATTTGGTAAGAAAGGAAAACTGACTCCAAGATACGTAGGACCATTTTTAGTAATACAACGAATAGGACCAGCTGCTTATCGTTTACAACTACCAGAAGAACTAGCTGGAGTACATGATGTATTTCATGTATCCAATCTCAAGAAATGTTTATCAGACGAATCTCTGGTAGTACCTCGTCAAGATGTAGAGGTAAATGAAAAGTTAAAATTCATAGAGAAACCACTGCAAATAGAAGATAAGAAAGTCAAGTTTCTCAAACACAAGCGACTAGTGCTAGTCAAAGTCAAATGGGATTCAAAGAGAGGACCAGAATACACTTGGGAGCTGGAATCAGAAATGAAGCGGAAATATCCTCATTTATTCTAGTAAATCTCGAGGACGAGATTTTTTCTTAAGGTGGGAAGGATGTAACAACTCTCACTAAACTAAAATACTTAGTAGATTAATTATCTATTAAGGAAACCCTAATTGAGAAATCCAAGTAATTCTGCCTAAACCCTAAAATTTTTATAACAATCGGAATCAGGATCAGGGCCCCTAAAACTCAGGGGGGGTAAACCCTAGCTGATAATTGTCTTAAATTCTTGCTGTAGAAGTTAAATTTCGTTTCAGTGTCAACTCATCCAAGCTACCTGGACACGAACCTACCCTACCCTAGAATTTCTTAGTTAATTACAGGGATTAAGTCTTTGTAATCGCCAAATTTACAGCCAGTATGTGGGGTATTATGCACATTACTATTGTTTGTATCATTTTAGATGAGCGAGCCTAAATCATGATATACACTATTAGGTAGTCGGACCTAAATAGTGATTTACGTCACTTGTGGGTGAACGGACCCAACAGTGATATGGCCACAGTCATAGATCCAGTCGAGTGACAAGTACTGTGGGTAGTTGGTTGATATGGAAACATTGTAATCGCTCTTAATACTGTAAATTATAACAAATGTGTCGTTTTAAGTAAAATGAATGATTCACTCAGTATTTCTCCGCTGACAAAACGTTTTTCAAACATGTTTCAGGTGATCTGTTGTGATTCAAGAAAAGTGCCGTGAAGCACTACAAGCTTAGAAAAGTGGCTCAATGTGAATAAATAAAGAAAACATGTTTTGAGAAATAAAGATTTCCCCGGGAAATCACCTTATTGTAAATTATGGGATTTATCCCCATATTATATAAAACGAGCAGTTTTAATATTAAAAAGATCCTGTTTAAAAAGACTTCCGCTGTCATTTAATTAAATACCACGGGATTTCCTGTCTCGCGGCTCTAGACCGGGTCAAACCGGGGCCGAGGGCCGTGACAGGACAAAAAACGTCTGAGAATTTAGATATTATAGGAATATCTTTTAATTCTTTTGCTTTAGTATTAATGATTACGGAAATCATATATACTATTCTCCTTTCCTTTCATAACTTACGGCTTTCATCACAGAGATGAATTTTGTCGATCTGGTTGGCTTATCTCCTTTAATTGTGATCTTTTCACCACTTGGTGTACTTACTTATACTGACTTTTGATCACATAATATACTAGCATGATTGGTTACCAACCAATCCATTCCTAATACGACATCGAAACCAGCCAGATTCATTGGGTACAGGTTAGCAAAGAATTGATGGTTTAGGATTTCTATTCTTGCTCCCTACAAGATTTCACTTATCTTATTGGATTCTCCGTTGGCTGTTTCTACCAGACAATCTTGTTGGAGTTTGGCTAAGGGTTGGTCAAGAAGTTTGTAGAAAGAAGTATTGATAAAACTTTGGTTTCACCAAAGTCAAATAATACCTTGGCAAATATGTTATTAACTAAGAACGTATCCGCAATCACATTCGGAATCATCTTGGCTTCCTCAGCTGTTAGAACAAATGCTCTGGCATTTTCCTTAGGAGCTTCAGTTGTCTTAGCTTTGTTAGTTGTGGCTAGAGCTAGTTTCGGACAGTTTGGTCTGATGTGCCCAATCTGTCCACAATTGAAGCATATCCCATTACTAGGTTTCCTCCTACAGTTTGCAGTATATAGGGCATTTTCCAGAATGCTTTCTTTTGCAATATCTACAATAACGTGTAGAGGAAGAACATGTTCCTTTCCCACGGTTGGAATTACCGTGGCGAAATTCCTGGGTAAGCTTTTGAGCTAGGTTCTTTCTCTGGTTTTCTTCTTGTGTACGCACCAATTCGTCAGTCAGAGTACTGGCTAGTTCTACTGCTTCTTCTATGGTTTGGGGTCTAGCTGCCTTGACTACGTGTCTAATCTCTCTAATAAATCCCCAAGTGTAACGGGAGATTAACACTGGTTCAGCTGAGGCTAAGGTTGGCACTATCCTAGCATATTCGAAGAATATGGTAGTGTAACCCTTGCAGTCTATTCCAGTCATTCTAAGATTTAGGAACTTATTGGCGATTTGTTCCTTTTCATTAGGAGGACAAAATTTTCTTTCAACCATTTCCTTAAAATTTATCCATTCCATATTATAAACTCTGTCACTTCCCCTAGACTGGAGAATAGTGTTCCACCATTCTAAGGCTGCATTTTTTAAAAGATTAGAAGTAAACATAATCTTATCTTCATCTGCACATTTACTTATTTTTGTGTCTGCTTCTGTCTTTTCTATTCAACGTAAGGCTACAATGGCTCCTTCATTTCCTGAGAATTCTATTAGTTTGCAGGCCAAGAATTCTTTATAAGAACAACCGTAAGAAGCGGTTCTTGTTCTTCTAGGAATTGGAGCTTGGATAATAGGTCCATTATCGTTCACACTGTGACTTGGTTCAGTGTGTTGGCGTTTACTCCCATTGCCAGATTTATATTTTCTGCTTCCTTAACAGTCTTGATAATATAAGGCATATCATCGATAATTCCTTGTGCTACTATATGTTGGATGACACTGTTATCTATTCGGTTTCCGTTATTCTCATTATTCTGGTTTTCCTGATTTACTTCGTTGTCCATCTGAATTGGGAATATTTTGCAAGTATTAATTATCACAGAATAAATTTAGTACAAATATTTATACACAATCATGCAAACAATTTGATCAAAACGTCGATCATTGCGACTTTTACTATTTTCTAAATATACATATATGCATCAGTTACATACTACAACTGGAAATCAAATATACTAGTAGTTATGCATCCGTATCTATTTTAGTCTATCTATAGATTTTTTTATCAAAATTTAAGATTACATATATATTTAGGCATTATTCTAAGTGCCGTTCATCGAGTACTGCATTTCCCGCTCATCGTATTTCCAAACTAGTTTCTCCCTTATCTCTCAAATTCTATTCCCTTCATTTACTAAGTCTTCTCCATACTGATGGAGTTCCTGCACCTATTTTCGACTCATTGGTGGGTCTAATGGGTCAGGATGAGGTACGGGTTCCTCGTAAGGGTCTGCGCTATTCATTTCGAAAAATGTTCTATCATTATCCCACCACAGATCAGGTTCTAAAGGCATAGGTTCTTTGGGAGTATAAAGGGTCGAGTACAACCTATTGTCGTCAAACCATGGATCATATTGTAAAGGCTGTGGGGTTGGGATTCTAGGTAACTCGTTGGGGTCAAATGCAGGTATTGGGAATTGGTTTGCTTGGTTGGGTTCTAGCATCTGTTGGTCTGGGAATAAAGGTAACAGTGGCGATTTAGCTATTTGGTTTAGGTTAGCATCTACTGCTGTAGTGGCTAACATGTGGAAATTGGCCAGCTGTCTATCTAGTTCCTCTTCCCAAGGTGGCCTATTGACTGTCTCCTGAGTCTGTGCATTCGCTTCCTTATTAGCTCTAACTATTGCCCTCTGTTGTTGTAACTTCTTCATTCTTTTTCTTCTCTCATGTGCTCCTCTATTAAACCAACCTCTCTTTTTAGTAGTAAAAGGTTCCTCAGACTGTGCCTTAAATATTAATATCCCTTCCTCAGTATCGGCTGAGTATCCTGAGGGATTAGGTTGAGATGATGTTCCCTCATCTTTTGGTGAACTATATATGTGACGATAAGCGTCCAAAGTTCCTTGCTCACTCATACTGTAAAATAAAAAATAGTAAAATAACACAAAACACATAATCACATAAGTTATTTCCTAACACAGAATTTTTGTGTCAGCAGAACACTTCTTTGGCTTAAACCAGTGGCTGTAGCTCTGATACCACTCTCTGTTGCAGGCCCCGACCCCTACACTAGGAGCGGGCGCCGCGAGGACAGTATCAAAGGTATCGGTGTTTCTTAATTTAGCAGCGAAATACATCAAGACCGTAGTTAGGAAATATTTTTATCAGAGTAAAACACCAACTTTTTATAATAATAACTCATGGAGATAAAACCCAAGTTCATTTGACAGTACATTTATAGGGATAAACCCTAATTATTGAAAACAAAAACTCCTTTTTATTTAGGTAACTTTTATAGCCACTTTTTCAAGCCTTCAGTGCTCTCCAGCTGGCTTCTATTGGGTTTCACATTGTGTTACCTGAAACGCGTTTTAAAAAGATTTTATCAGCAAGAAATACTGGCGAGTGCATCCCAGTTTAATCAAAATAGTTTTACAACTTTACAGAATTGAGGGCATCCGCAATTACATTTGTTTATATCTACTCAATTACTCATTCAGTACTGTCAACACTTGACCTGTGGGTCATATTACTCATTGGCTAACTCTTTGTCCAATGGTAACCTCTTTCACATTTTGTATACAAAACCCCAACATACCGACAGTAATCGTAGAATCACAAATACTCAATTACTATTAAGTGTCTATTTAAAACATTTGAGTTTTTGGTAAAACATTTTGACTCACAAAGTAATTTACAAAAAGGTGGCAAAAAGCAGATGTACTCACATTGCAGATTTAGGTAAAACTAAAGCTTCCTAGGAATCTCGTGGTTATTATCTATTAAAATTAAACAATGCACACGTGTTAGTAAAATAACCCAAATCACATTAACCGTACAACTCTAGACAGAATTCCAATGACTGAGTCAGGCAGAGCCGACATGCATTACGAAATTCTAGATCAATCGGGTGTACACACGAGACAGAACTCCAACGTATGAGTCAGGCAGAGCCGACATGCGTTACGGAATCCTAAATCGATCGTGTAGGGTAATAGCAGGGTTATAGTATGTGACAACTGGCACCAAACCGGTAATTTCCGTACACTTTAATTACTATTTAAAAATTGCAATTATGTGCTTAAATGTCAACATTGATTGATTTCATTATATGCAAGTGAATTCATGCACGTTTTATACTACAAAATATTGCTTTATGCATTAACAAGAGCGTTGCGTCAGAAATACTAGTAAACTCACCAGTAAGACATGATATGCCAACAGTTCTGCAGAAAGCAGCCAGACAATAAAATTGGAGCCTAGGTGTAGGTCCAATGACAAGAATGCATTAAAACCCAAGAGAACATACAAGGGTTCACATATAGACCTTCCAGAGACTAAAATACGCACTAAAAAGCACCCGAAACGCACTTTAAGTGCAAAATTTTTTTAAATTCAGCTATAATCAGCTTTTTAATACAAAAATATCATGTAGAAATTACGTCTTATCGTCCAGAATGATTCCCTAAGTGTCGGGAATTGAAAGGGCTACAAAAGGACACTTTACGGAATAATTTAACACTTAACGAACCGGTATTTAACCGAACAACCGGACATTACCCGGGACACTAAAATTTTGCCAAACACATTGTTTATTTATTTCCTGGCTAGTCTTGATCCCCGATCACCCTAACACCCACTAAAAATGAAATAAATATCATCAGTAAAGTGCATACTTGAAAACTAACTAGTCCTTACCATCTAGTTAGAAAAACTTGCAACCAACCCCCCCCCCCCAACCGATTTTGGTCCCAAGGGACCCACCCCCATGCCCATAAGATTTTATGTTATATTTTATTTGATTGTTTGCTTATGGAGGTGAACAAAATTTGATTATAAGTATGGTGCATGATCTCCAAACCATTCCTCACATCATTCCCAAATCTTCACACAAGATCACACCCCTTACCCTCACTCCCTCTCCTCTTTCTCGGCTCCACCCTCAACCGCCCCATCATCACCACTAAACCACCATATTCATCCAACTTTAAGCTTCATTTAAGTGTAGAAGGCTATTCAAAGGAGCTTGCAACTTGTGGAACCTCAAGAAGCTTCATACTTTGCTTTGTATCTTCATCTTCTTCATCTTTTTACTAGAGATTCACCCCTAGCCTTTGTGCTAGTAGTAAGTTCCTTGTTACACCCTTGTTCATCTTGTTTCTTGGTTAAAAGATGTAGGATGTTAAGTGTTTTGGTCAAAAATCACACAAGGATAATGCAACCAAACTCTCTGTTAACGGGGAATGATGCTTGTAGTGATGGATAAAGTAAAGGATCACTTAAATGTAAATTGCATAAGTGACACAAGGATTTATACGAGGAAAAAGCCCTTGATCAATGAATGATCTCCGGCATAAAAAACCTCGGGTGATGGAAACTACCGATCACCAAACTTCAATATAATAAACAATGTTTACAACTTTGGATGGTAACGAGCTAGGTACAAGGATCACTATGGTGTAGTATGCTAGAGTGTGTAAGAAATGTGTCGTGTCTTCCGAATGCTTGAGAGTGCCCTTTATATAAGTGCGTGTGGTTGAATTTAGGTAAGTCACCTAACTACTAGCTCGTTACCCCTTTAGAAACAGAAGTAAATTTAGCCTAACTAAACGCCTGTAATTTGTGCTAAGTTTCCATATTCTCCACAACGTCTATTTCTGGTTATGCATGTGCGAAATTAGCGTGAAAGATTCCTTAATAACGTTGCCAAGACCAGGTCCAACTCGTAATTCCTGCAAAACAACATTAAATATAAAGAGAACAATCGTTAGTATGAGGATCCTTAGGATAATCCATGATCCTGATCCTGAAGCTCTTCTGAGGATCACTATCTGCCAAAGAAACAAGGATCACTTGTTAGGATATCATGTAAGGATCATAGGTCATTAAAATCCTGCCCTAACAATTGCCCCCAAAATATAAGGAGTAATTATGCAATATTAACGAGTTATATTTTGCTGATCTTATATGTAACTAACTCAACGGATATATAGCCGTTGTGAACGAACTATCCGTTGCAACCCTGACGTCACGGAGGTGACAGCCCTGCACAAATCATGATTATAAATAGAGATAGGGATAGGATCGTTTGCATTTAAAATCAAGAACTTCTCCCTTTATAACCGCAACCAGAGGATTGAACAGGTATTCCCTTCATCTTCTCTCTCGATTGCTCTGTTTTTCTTCTTGTGTCTATTTCGTTCAAAATGTTGCTCCGGAATTCTCCTGCCAAGGATCAGCAGAAAGAAAGCCCCTTTAAGAGCCAAGGGATCATCACAAATTCTCCTAAAGAACGCTGTATCTTCGCTGATCCTCAGATTGACAGGATTCGGTGCTGTTTTCCTGCAAATACGGTGTTCAAAGCTTATGATCCTTCTGCCCTGAGTGACCACACCTCCGATTCATGGGTTGCCTTTCCTGTGATCCCGTTTTCCATAGGGTATACGTATCCCTTTCCAGCCTTCACCCAAGCCTTCTTCTCCTTGACCGGCATATCTTACATCCAGGCCATGCCGATGATCTGGAGGGTTTTGTTTACCCTTGAGAGGATCATCGAGCAAGAGGGGATTGACTTAGGTATGGCCGAGTTGGGTGAGCTATACGATCTGACCATCTTTGGTTCCCATCGTTATCTGTTTAAACGTAGACCCGGGGAGGAGCATCCGATCTTCAAGGCTACCAAGAATGATACTAATTGGAAGCGGCGGTTCTTTTTTGTAAGGAGAGATACCATCCCTGATGGGGAGGATTTGCCCAAGAAGTGGGTTACCCATGGTAGGATAGAGGATCCTGGAAAGGATCACCATAGAACTTGTCCTTTAGTATAAGGATCACTGATGTTCTGTTGTTTTCTTGTTGTGCAGCTATCTCCGTTTCACATCTGAAGTTGACTCCTGCTGCAAAAGAGAGACTCCTGGCCTTTAAGAAGCTTGATCCTGAAGTCAGAACTTTCAAGATTACCACCCAGGATTCTCAGGAAGTATCCTCTGCTTCTGTCACAATGTCAAGTAAGTATCCTTATTTAAGGAGTATTTATATAATGAGAGTCAAATAAAATTAAGATACTTATCTTGTTTTGGTTGTGCAGGCGCTGGAAAATCCACCAAATCTTCCTCAAAGTTCGGCATCACTGATCTTACTAACGTCAAATCCTCTAAGAAGAAGACCCCTGCTGCTAGCCCAACTGCTTCGGCCCCTAAAGCACCTATCAGGGGAAAAGGAAGCAAGAAGAGAAAGGCCTCTGAAGCTGAGGATTTGCAAGGTCTGCCCCTGCTCCGCCAACAGTGTCTGGATTACATCAACGAGGTAAGGATCACTGTCCTGCTTGTGTATCCTGCTAGTCTAAGGATCACTTGGTTTCTGACATCATTCCTTGTCTTCCTTGTAGAAATTTGCTGAGGTAGAGACATATGTTGGCCATGTTGAGGATCAGGATCGCCAGATTGCTGACCTTCAACAGGTTGGGGTGTTGAAGGATCTCAAGATAGCCGATCTTCAGAAGGAGCTCCAGGCCACCGAGAATGATGCTGCCAAGATGCTGATCAACTTTGACTATGAGAAGCACGAGATCACCCAGGATGCCAAGGTCTCTGCCGCCATAGCTATGTACAAGATCCAGCTGCAAATGGCCATGGAAGCCCAGGATCCTGCTTTTGATAAGAGCACCTGGGATGTTGAAGGCTGGAAGGCTAGGCTGGCTGAGCTGGAGGATGATGAGGAGGATGAGGAGATCCCGATGCTTGAGGGTGGAGGCAAGGACCAAGGTGGTGAGGCAAGCGGAGCTGGTGGTGATGGTGCAGCGAAGGATTGAGCTGCAGGATTGGGCGATGATGGAAATTTCGAGACTTAGCCGGAGCCCAATTTTTTGTTTGGTGGTTGTTTGTTTGAATAGTTTGATGGTTTGTACTTTGAACAATAGTTTTTAGGGTAAGGATCGTGGATCCTTTGAACAATAGGTAGGATAATAGGTGGTGGAGGGATCCTCTGTTTGGGGGATGAAGCCACTTGTTATCCTGCCGACCTTTATTTCCTGCACTGCTATGACCGCATGAACAATGGACACCCTTTGCCAACCCATGTGGACGGGCCACGTTTTGCTGGTAGAAACGTGGGTTGGCAATTTTGACAACTTTAAAGGGTTAAATATTTTGTGAATGAATAAAACTTTTAACTTTTGACTTATCCTGTGATGTTATCCTTGTATATCTTTTAAACTTTCAATTGTTTTGATTTATACTTGTCTGAGTAAGAAAGTTAATCAAATTATGTTTAAGAAATTTAGGATATGATCCAAGATCAAGTATCCTATAGTCGAAAACTTCCAAAAAGTAGTTCATTTTAAGGATCATAGGTTCAGTTGTCAAGGTATAAGGGTTATTCAAATGAATAATGAATGAAATTAAAAATAGTTAAGGATCATACCTGAGGATCCAAGTTAGGATTCTTACCGTTAATACTGTAACCAGGGTAAACATAAGAAAAGCCTTAGTAGATAATAAGGATTGAAGATCCTTAGTTTTTTAACTTCGAAATCCTGAAAATAGAATATAACTTGGAACTGAGCCAATATAAAAGACAAGTTAGTAATTGGGGACAAGCCCAACAATTCAAAGGATAACTGGGGACAAGCCCAAAGGATAACTGGGGACAAGCCCAAAGGATAACTGGGGACAAGCCCAAAGGATCACTGGGGACAAGCCCAAAGGATAACTGGGGACAAGCCCAAGGATCATAGGTGAACTGGAGTATGGCCCTTACTGGCGACTATCCAAACTAAGTGACATGATAATGCCAAAACCTTAGCTAACGTGAAAACGTTAGAAACCTTAGGAACGGATGTATGGTACGTCTACCATTATACGTAGGATCCTAGGTATAGCCAGTACGATGGAATTATCAGCCCCTAAAGCGAGTACTGGTCCCAAAGACTTGAACTATACCAGGATCATCGTGCGCTACAGGCGAAACTGGGGACAAGCCCAAGGATAACTGGGGACAAGCCCAAACAACTGGGGTTGAACCCAAGGATCTGAGTTGCTTCTGCGGATTATCAATAATACGCTAAGGATACCTGGACTATCAGAACTCAAAATCTTGTGAGAGAAGGATGAAGGATACATGATCCTTATCCTTAAATAATAAGAAAATGAAATGGTTCAAGATTAGGACATTACCAGGGTAAGGATCATTGACACCTCAGGGATCCTTCAAAGATACTTCTAATGTAAGGATCATATGTGCCAGGAGGATCCTGCTCACATGAAATATTTCTTCAAGTGGACAGCATTCCAGGCTCTTGGTAACAAATTACCTTCCATGGTTAGCAATTTATATGCCCCCTTTCCTGCTTCGGCTTTAATCAAATAAGGGCCTTCCCATTTTGGTGCCAATTTCCCATCAGCAGGATTGGTGGTATTTTGGAATGCTTTTCTCAATACCATATCCCCAACTTGGAATTTCCTTATCCTGACATTTTTGTTGTAAGCACCAGCCATTCTTTGTTGGTAGCTAGCCATCCTTATCCTAGCCAGATCCCTGATTTCCTCAATAGTATCCAAGTCTTGAGCCAGGTTTGCATCATTCTCCTCAGGATCACGGGTACTTGTTCTAGCAGTTGGAACCACCATTTCTGTTGGGATCACTGATTCTGCCCCAAATACCAAAGAGAATGGTGTTTGACCAGTAGCATTCTTGGGGGTTGTCTTATCAGCCCAAAGCACATAAGGTAATTCTTCTGCCCATTTCCCTTTCTTGGATCCAAGTTTCTTCTTCAAATTGTTGATGATGATCTTGTTGGATGATTCTGCTTGACCATTGGCTTGTGGGTGGACTGGTGTTGATGTTATCATCTTAATCCCCCAGCTGTCACAAAATTTAGTAGTTCTACTCCCAATAAATTGGGAACCATTATCACATATAATTTCAGAAGGAATGCCAAATCTAGTTATGATATTTCTCTTAATAAAGGATATAACTTCCTTTTCTCTGACTTGGGCAAAGGCTTCAGCCTCTATCCACTTGGAGAAGTAATCAGTCATAGCCAGCATGAACACTTTTCCACAAGGTGCCTTAGGGAGCTTGCCAACTATATCCATCCCCCATCCCATAAATGGCCAAGAGGAGGGTATAGGATGTAGAAATTCAGCCGGTTGGTGAAGGATATTGCTGTGTCTTTGACAAGGATCACACTTCTTAGCATACTCCACAGCATCCCTTTTCATAGTTGGCCAGTAGTATCCTGTCCTTAAGATCCTTGAGAACAATGCCCTGCCCCCAGTGTGGTTTCCACAATCTCCTTCATGGAAGTCTTTTAAAACTTCTTGAACTTCAGGATCCTCAATACATCTTAAATATGGTCCTGCAAGAGATCGCTTATACAGCATATTATTTAAGATTGTGAATTGAGATACCTTAATTCTGAAAGCCCTAGGGTTTTTTCCCATAGGAATCTCTCCGTGTTGTAAGTATCTCATGATTGGTGAGATCCATGATCCTGAACAAGATTGAGTATCCTCACTAGGGATCATTGCAGAATCCTCTTCTATTTCCATGGCCATCTGATTTTCAATAGCAGGAGCCAGGATATGTATGATGGGGATACTTATATCCTCTGGGATCTTCAAAGATGATCCTAGATTGGCCAATGCATCAGCTTCTGTATTTTTTTCCCTTGGTACCTGTGTCAAACTAAAGAAAACAAAGGAGAGTGCCAATTCTTTGACTATCTGATCCCCATATGCTTAGCAATTTGCAAACCAGCAATCAAGGGCTTCATATTTAGCCTCATTATTAGTGGCTTGGAACTCACAAGCTATAGAGTGGGGTATTATGTCCCCCTGTGGCGATTTTAGTAGTATACCAAGCCCCGTGCCTTTAACATTTGAGGATCCATCAGTATGTAGTATCCAAGGATCCTTGGTTTCATCCAGCTGCTGGACTTCCAATTCGGCTTCCTTTTGTAAATCACTACTGAAATCAGCCACAAAGTCTGCTAATGCTTGAGATTTGATGGCTGTTCTAGGCTCATATCTTATATCATGGGCACTAAGCTTTACTGCCCACTTAGCCATCCTTCCGGACATCTCTGGTTTCCTGAGGACATTCTTAATTGGAAAATTAGTTCTAACAACAATAACATGGGTTTCAAAATAATGTCTTAGTTTAGTAGATGCCATAATTAGTGCAAGAATAAGTTTTTCAAGGTGTGAATACCTGGATTCGGCATCAAGTAAACTCTTACTTACATAATAGACAGGATATTGTGTACCTTCATAATCCTTTACAAGGACTGCACTTACTGCTTTTGAGGATACCGAAAGATATAAGGATAACACATCTCCTTTTTCTGGTTTCATCAACGCTGGAGCTGAGGACAGGTATTCTTTGAGGGCTTGTAAAGCACTCTCATGCTTCTCAGTCCATTCGAACTTCTTGTTTTTTCTTAGGATATCATACAATTCTTTACACTTTTCCGAGGATTTAGATATAAATCTTTTTAAAGCTGCTATCCTGCCTGTTAGCCTTTGCACATCTTTAGCGTTGGCAGGAGATTTGATATTCACCAATGCTTTGATTTGTTCCGGACTTGCTTCAATGCCCCTCTTGGTTACCATATATCCAAAGAATTTACCTGCCTTTACACCAAAGTGACATTTTGAAGGATTAAGCTTCATGTTATATCTGTCAAGGATATCAAATGCTTCCTCTAAGTCTCTTAGGTGATCCTCAGCTTTTATGGATTTCACCACCATATCATCTATGTATACTTCCATAGTCTTTCCAATCTGATCCTTGAACATCATATTCACCAGTCTTTGATATGTTGCACCTGCATTCCTTAACCTAAACGGCATAGCAATATAACAATATAAACCGGTTGGGGTCATAAAAGCCGTATCCTCTTGGTCAGATGGTTCCATCTGAATTTGTTGGAATCCAGATGAAGCATCCATAAAGGTTAACAGTTCATGACCCGCCGTTGCATCCACCATGGAGTCAATGTGGGGTAATGGGAAAGGATCTTTGGGACATGCCTTATTTAAATCAGTGAAATCGACACATACCCTCCACTTTTCATTTTTCTTTTGAACAACAACCACATTGGCTAGCCATCTTGGATATTTTACTTCTCTAATCATACCTGCTCGTAGCAATCTTTCTACCTCTTCCTGGATAATGGTATTTCTTTCTGGTGCAAACTTCCTCCTTTTTTGATGGATTGGTTTGAATGACCTGTCAATGCCAAGTCTATGAGTGATAATATCCTTAGATATACCTGTCATATCCTCATGTTTCCATGCAAAGGTAGATTTTCTTCTTTTGAGGAAGGATACAAGGTCTTCTTTCATCTCGCCAAGGATCCCTGATCCGACATAGATTTTGGATTCAGGATCATCAGGATCCATCAGGATTTCGTCCACATCCTGCTCCCTTGCCTCCAAGACACTTCTTGGAGGATACTTTAATTGCTATTGCTCCCTTGATTTCGAGGCTGGTTTCATTGATGATGTGTAACAATCCTTAGCCTCCTGCTGATCACTATCGCCAAGGGCTAGGGAGCTTCACACATTGATGGTAGGTGGATGGGACTGCCTTCATATCGTGTATCCAGGGCTTGCCAAGGATAACGTTACAACAAGATAGACAGTCAAGAACACAAAATTTTTGATAATTATGTAATCCTTCCACATATATTGGGAGTTTGATGTCCCCCAGGGTTCTCTTAGTTTCTCCACTAAATCCTACAAGCACGGAGGATCTTGGTGTGATATCTGATTCTGGGATACCCATTTTCTTCAGAACATCAAGCTGGATAATGTTTACTGAGCTTCCTCCGTCAATAAGGATCCTGCGGACAAAATGGTTAGAAATAAAGAGAGTAATAACTAAACTATCATGATGAGGATCCTGGATATCAACGCGATCATTTTCATCAAAGGTTATCACTTTTCCTTCCGAGACACTTGATGTTCGAATAGGTCTTTCTCCGTTATCCATTTAAGCTTCCTTTGCATGCCTTTTAGCTGCTGAAAAGGATGTACCACAGATGTCTGACCCACCAGAAATAAAGTTTATCACTTGTGCATCTGTAGGAGGAGCTGGAGCTTTTTCAGGGATCCTTTCAAGATCCTGAGTCCTTGGCTTTTTTCTTCCCAACAACTCTTTTAAATGTCCCTTGCTCAGCAGATACCCAATTTCCTTTCTCAATGCGATGCATTCCTCTGTTAAATGCCCAAAATCCTCATGGTATGCACACCACTTTGATTTGTCTTTAGTTGCAACTGGTTTGTCATTTTTTCTGGGCCATCTGGCTTTTTCTCCGAGATTCTGCATTGCAAGGATTAGTTCATGGTTATCAACGGAAAAACAATATTCAGAAATCGGAGGATAATCCTCATCATCTTCTTCTTGGTCAACAGCATGCACATTCTTGTTGTCAGTTCTGTTATAGGATTTGAATTTGTTGCTTTTGAAAGAGGATCCTTGCTTTTCTTGTCTTGAGGATCCTGCTTGTCTCTCCTGGATCCTCTTGTCATCCTCTAACCGGATGAATCTGAGTGCCCGAGTCCTTACTTCATCTAGGTTCCTGCATGGTGTCATAACAAGATCATCATAAAATAATGAATCCCTAAGCAACCCTATCTTGAAGGCTTCAACAGCCGTGGCTATATCCAAGTTGGGAATGTCCAAGGATTCTTTACTAAATTTGGTTATATAATCTCTTAATGATTCATTAGACCTTGAGTTATCCTATATAAATCACTAGTCAAACGTTCAAATTTTCTGCTACAAGAAAATTGATTATTGAATAAGTTAACTAGGATAGCAAACGAAGTAACAGAGTAAGGGTGAAGACTTAGCAGCCATTTGAGAGCTGATCCAGTAAGAGTGGATCCAAATCCCTTGCATAGGCACACTTCCTTTAACCTTTCTGGAATCGGGTTGATCTCCATCCTTTCCATGTATTGTGCTATATGTTCCTTAGGATCCGTTGAACCATCATATAGCTTCATAGTTCGGAATACTGGATATGAATCCATATTGCTGGGACTCTGGGATGATGGAGGGACCAGTGGAAGCAATGGTCTGCATTGGAATAAAATCTCCTTGATGGACATCTGAACTTCCTGTTTGCAAACTCTTCAAGGATCCTGGCATCTGGAGGGATCCCTGAAACTGGGATGATCCTGGAATAAAGGAGGATCCTTGAACCTGGGATGATCCTGGAACTAAGGAGGATCCTTGAACCTGGGATGATCCTGGAACAAAGGAGGATCCTTGAACCTGGGATGATCCTGGAACAAAGGAGGATCTTTGAACCTGGGATGATCCTGGAACAAAGGAGGATCCTAGAACCTGCTGTGCTCCTGAGTAGGCTCCTGAATTCATGAAGGATCCCATATGCTGGGTATAGGATCCTGCTGGCTGGAAATATGAACCTGATGCCTGAGTCACTATTGCTGAGCCGAGGTGTACTTCTCTTGATCCACCCACATGTTGAATGTCTGGGACCTCTGATAGCTGAGAAGTAATCATCGGAGTATCAAAATTCAAAGATTTGGGCATCAGTGGAGAATGATCCTCTGCCGTTTTCTTCTGTCTTTTGAGATCTCTGATTTCCTCAAGGATCCTGTCATTAGTTTCATCCTGCCGCTGAATACGATCCCTCATCTGCAAAATCAAAGTAAATATATCACTAGTACTGGGAGCAGAAGAAGTTGGAGCAGAAGAAGATGGATTTTTAGAGAAAATGGGAGTAGGTCTCTTCTCACCATTTTTCTGAGATCCAGCAGGTGGTGGAGGCAAAGGTGGAATGCCCTGAGATGAACTGACTAGAGGTATCTTCAACGATGAAGCCATGTATGCAATGATCCGGAATGATCAGCAACGGGAAACTTTCTTATGAATGAAGCACCAATTGCCCCACGGTGGGCGCCAAACTGTTTTGGTCAAAAATCACACAAGGATAATGCAACCAAACTCTCTGTTAACGGGGAATGATGCTTGTAGTGATGGATAAAGTAAAGGATCACTTAAATGTAAATTGCACAAGTGACACAGGGATTTATACGAGGAAAAAGCCCTTGATCAATGAATGATCTCCGGCATAAAAAACCTCGGGTGATGGAAACTACCGATCACCAAACATCAATATAATAAACAATGTTTACAACTTTGGATGGTAACGAGCTAGGTACAAGGATCACTATGGTGTAGTATGCTAGAGTGTGTAAGAGATGTGTCGTGTCTTCCGAATGCTTGAGAGTGCCCTTTATATAAGTGTGTGTGGTTGAATTTAGGTAAGTCACCTAACTACTAGCTCGTTACCCCTTTAGAAACAGAAGTAAATTTAGCCTAACTAAACGCCCGTAATTTGTGCTAAGTTTCCATATTCTCCACAACGTCTATTTCTGGTTATGCATGTGCGAAATTAGCGTGAAAGATTCCTTAATAACGTTGCAAAGACCAGGTCCAACTCGTAATTCCTGCAAAACAACATTAAATATAAAGAGAACAATCGTTAGTATGAGGATCCTTAGGATAATCCATGATCCTGATCCTAAAGCTCTTCTGAGGATCACTATCTGCCAAAGAAACAAGGATCACTTGTTAGGATATCATGTAAGGATCATAGGTCATTAAAATCCTGCCCTAACATTAAGTATGTTCAAAACACTAATGTAACAAGAACAAGAATAATGAACATGAAGCTTTACATATAAAGGGTACATGAAGATGAAATAGGACTAGTAGGATGTTGTAATGAATATGTTGATAATTTTTTGATGATACTTGATTGTGCGAGGTAATTCACCATACGAAATCTTGTTAAATGATATCTAGAATTATGGTTTAATGATGTGAGTAAAATGCAACATATAAATTACATCAAATGAGGCATAAAACTAACCCTTTTTAAGTACTAATGTTGGAAAAAGTGTACTTTTGTCTTCCTTTTGTATTTTCAGAGTTAAAAGAGCTTAAATGAACAAAAGAAGCAAAAATACAGCCAAATCCAACATAAATACAAAGAAAAGGAAGAAACGTGGCATGCCCGACTCCTCGACAGCATCTCCCAAAGCAAAAACAAGAAGAAAGCTGAACACGGGGCTGTGTCCAGCGGACACGGGGCGTGTCCAGCTCAACACGGGGCCGTGCTCAGCGAGCACGGGGCAGTGTCCAGGATGGTCAGCCCTGGCACAAAAGACAAAGTGGAAGAAGCTTCTATTGCCCACCACAGGGCCGTGCCCAGCGGACACGGGGGCGTGGTCAGAGTGCTGCATGTGCATTTACTGTAATTGCGAATTACAATTAATGAAGAGAGAGAGTGTCAGACGGGCACGGGGCCGTGTCCAGCGTCACCGGCTATTTAGGACTGTATCCCTGCTGACTCAGACTACTTAGCCGAGGGTAACGTCACCGCCGAAAGCGGGGCCTACCACAATTTGCATTAATAACTTAATTCATTATCTTTCAATAATCCGACCCTTTAGGATTGTATCCTTGCTGACTCAAACTACTGGGTTGAGGGTAACGTCGCCTTCAAAAGAGGGGCCTACTACAATAACTAAGATAATCTCTTAAACAAGTGCAAAAGTGCGAAAATAATCAAAGGTTATACTAATACACGTGTCGGATCCAAGTGATTCATCTTGTCTATCTGTTTTTATTTTATTTTTATTTTTCAGCATTTAGTTAGTTTTTATTTTCTTAGCTTAAAAAAAAAAACATTTTTCTCACTTTTTGATTTGATTAGCCGTTGAGGATAAACCGGTATTAAAAGCTCTTGTGTCCTTGGACGACCTCGGTATC
Source organism: Helianthus annuus (assembly GCF_002127325.2). Taxonomy (NCBI): domain Eukaryota; kingdom Viridiplantae; phylum Streptophyta; class Magnoliopsida; order Asterales; family Asteraceae; genus Helianthus; species Helianthus annuus. The sequence goes on from NC_035437.2 coordinate 48,618,424, forward strand.
TTACCAACACTATACTACGTTCACGATGGGTGCACTTGCCCATATGTGTGTTTAGTGTTAGTAAATATCGTGTTTTATAAATTTAAAACTTGGCTAAAAGTGTAAAAAGGGGCTTAAATATACATCAAAAATATAACACACTTCACGCACATCAAGTTTTTGGCGTCGTTGCCGGGGACACAAGGATTTTAAGAAAGCTTAAAATCAACGGCCTAATCAGTTTTTTTTCAAAACCTTTTTAAAACGCGCGCAAATTTTTCTGCATTTTAGTTTAGTTTGCATTTACAATAGCCTGAACACGGGGCCGTGCTCGCTATACACGCCCCCGTGCTGCATATTTTTAGCTAGATACCCAGATACAGAGTCTGAACACGGGGCCGTGCTCACTAAACACGCCCCCGTGCTCAACGTGACCAGTAACTTTAATTAAAACGCCCAGATACAGACCCTGACCACGGGGCCGTGTTCACCAGACACGGGGCCGTGTCCAGCTTCTGTTTCCGTCTTTATTTTTGTTTTCTTGTCCCGAGACTCAGTTGTGGTCTGTTGAGTGATTCTTATGGATCAATACTCAAGAGGTTACAACTACACCTATGATGAGGATGGTTATAGGGGTAATTATTGCACTAATTGTCGTAACGCACGCTCGGTTCAATATAATAACGCATATCAACCATCCAATTCATACAACTATTATGAGGAGCCCAGGTACGAGCCGTCAACTTCGTACACATCCTATGAAGACCAAAGGTATGAACCTCCTCCCTCATACTCATATTTTGATGAACCAAGGTATGAGCCTTCATACTCATACTTTGAAGATTCAAGATATGAGCCACCACCTTCATACTCTTATTATGAGGAACCATGGCGTGAACAACCCACCTCATATGAGTACTATGAAGAACAAAGTTTCGACCCTTACCCATCATATACTTACAATGAAGAACAATGGTGTGAACCATCTACTTCATATGAGTACTATGAGGAGCCAAGGATCGAACAACCGGATTCAAGCTTTGAGGATCCAAATTCTTTTTCTCTCGCCGAAGCAACCAATAGGATATTAGAACACATTAAAACTATCGAACGTTGCATAAAAGAATCTCGCGCAAGGGAAGAGGAGTCCCGCGCAAGAGAAGAATTAAATTGTAATAATAACGTAGAGATAGTTGAAAATGTAAAAATGGAAGAACAAGAAAGTGAAAAACCGACACATGAGTTAAAAAACGAAAGAGGTGAGGCCGATAACGTAAAAATTCAAGAAGAGTCTAATTTTAAAGAAATTAACCTCTTGTCGCCTTCTTTTGAAAATCATTGTTTAGTAACCCCTCATGCTAAGTTTTTAAAAGAGCTAAACACTAATTCTAAAATTGAAGAAATGGTAAGTGTTAAGTTAACTAATGATCAAACTTCGCTAATAAAAGAAGATTCTTTTGAAATTAACATTACACCGGTTCCATGTTTCTTTCAAAATTCATTTATTAGTAATATCACCATTGATAAAGATCTTTGTGTTAACATAATGCCTAACTACATTTTTGAAAAGTTAAGTATTAGTGATTTCGCTCCACTTCAAATACCCATTTTTCTATCCCATCGGAAAGTAATAAAATCAATCGGTGAAGTTGAGGATGTCTTGGTTCAGACAAATCAAATGGTAATCCCAACCGACTTTATCATCCTCGATGACGCTCCTCTAGTGTTGGGACAACCTTTTGTAAAAACTCATGAAGCTTTGAAAAACCGGAAGTACAACAATCTACCTCTTCAATTAGGGGCATTCAAAAGGAGCATAGATCTTGAGCGCTCAATGAAATATCCTTTTGGAAATAATGACCCCCTAATTGAAGATGAGCCAGAACCACCCGATAAGGAGGGTCTAGCCAAGGACCCTTATAAACGTGGCGCACCACGGAGGCATTCCGCGGAACTATCCTTAGTTTTAGATTAGTTTAACTTTTATGCTTTCTATTTAGTTTTAATTTTCAGGAATAAAACACACTCGGGATGGTGAAGGATGCTAAGGGAAGCTTGAACCAACACCCCATGCACAAAAACAGAGCCTCTCGACAATTTTTCTTCATTACAGCAAGTTCAGCACGGGGTCGTGCTCAACCCAACACGCCCCCGTGCCCAAAACTCTGCAGAAATGCCCAGTTCAGGTATTTGGACACGGGGCCGTGTTCACTGAACACGCCCCCGTGCCCAGCCTTCTGTTTACTTTTGGTACTGGCAGTCTAGACATGGGGCCGTGCTCAGCCAACACCACCCCGTGTTCAGCTACCCAGTAACATAAAATCTTGTTTTTAACCCACTTTTACACATTCTAATCAACTGAAAATCTTATTTTTGGGACACATTGAGGACAATGTGTAATTTAAGTGTGGGGGGGATGCTAAAACCTTGAATTTTGCAAGTTCTAATAACAAGCCTTACACAAAACTCTATTTGAACCGCTAATCACCCCAATTTTTTTCAAAAACTTTTCATTTTTTTTACTTGTCTTGGTTTAATTTGGGAATAACAAGTTCTAAAAAGGTTATATTTTTATAAATTTACAACCGATAGCGTCGTGATAAAAAGAACCAAATAAGAAGATTATGAAACGGCATGACAATCTTAGTTAAAATTTGATTATATATACTTGATCACATAAAAACTCATTCCCACAAAATTGAGTTTTGAGCCTTTATTGAGCATACAAATATACATCTTTAAACTAAATGCTCATTTTTCGTTTCTTGTGTGAATAGCCGCTTGGTTCTTACGACTCTAGAACTTGCCACGACGATACATTCCCGGTCCTTACCAACTTAAACCCGAGTAAGTAAATGATGGAGGCATTAGGACTAACCCCTTTTTATTTCTACACCATTAATTTTCCTTTTTTTACCACCTACCTAAAAATCCCCCTAGTTAACCCCTTTGAGCCTAAACCTTTTCGTTTCTTTCCCCAAAACAAACACCCTTTACCCACCAAAACCTTTTTCATTTTAAACCCTTTATTTTAGTAACAAAGCTCGGTTTTCTTGTGACACAAAAAAAAAAGAAAAAAAAAAGAGATGAAGTTAGCAATAAACAAACAAGCTCATCAAAAGAAACCTTGTTTGAAAAATGCTTCATTAGAATAAAAAAAAGTGAAGAAAAAAAAAAGAAGTAAAAAAAAAACAAAGTGTTTTACGAAAACCGACGCTTTTTACGGTTTTCGCCCTTTTACTAACCACTAACCCAACCACCCACCTTTAGCCCAAGCCTAACCCATCACCCAAAAAGTCCTCTTGATATTTACAATGGTATAAAGTTAAAAAGGAGGAGGATTGATTGCTTGGCAAGCTTATGGTAGGAATAAGTTCCATGCCGCTCTCGAGTGATTCACTAAAAATACACCTTCGGCCGAGTGTTGAGTGATCCCCCGTGAGGTATGTGAACTTGTATATAAATGAAATTTTAAAAAGGCATGTTATGCCCAAATAAGTAATTTCTCTTATGAAACATTCTAAATAAATCATAACGAATAGGATTGTAAATAGTATAAAAATAAAACCCAATAAAGATCTTGGATTCCCGACACTCAAGACAAGCCCAAAACCTTCTCTTCTACCCATTCCATTTGGGAGTGTAAGCCACATATTAAAGAGTTTTGCTTGAGGACAAGCAAAGATTCAAGCGTGGGGATATTTGATGTGAGTAAAATGCAACATATAAATTACATCAAATGAGGCATAAAACTAACCCTTTTTAAGTACTAATGTTGGAAAAAGTGTACTTTTGTCTTCCTTTTGTATTTTCAGGGTTAAAAGAGCTTAAATGAACAAAAGAAGCAAAAATACAGCCAAATCCAACATAAATACAAAGAAAAGGAAGAAATGTGGCATGCCCGACTCCTCGACAGCATCTCCCAAAGCAAAAACAAGAAGAAAGCTGAGCATGGGGCTGTGCCCAGCTGAGCATGGGGCTGTGCCCAGCTGAACACGGGGCTGTGTCCAGCGGACACGGGGCGTGTCCAGCTTAACACGGGGCCGTGCTCAGCGAGCACGGGGCAGTGTCCAGGATGGTCAGCCCTGGCACAAAAGACAAAGTGGTAGAAGCTTCTATTGCCCACCACGGGGCCGTGCCCAGCGGACACGGGGGCGTGGTCAGAGTGCTGCAGGTGCATTTATTGTAATTGCGAATTACAATTAATGAAGAGAGAGAGTGTCAGACGGGCACGGGGCCGTGTCCAGCGGACACGGGGCCGTGCCCAGGCTTCTGTTCAGCCTATAAATAGGAGTGCTTGGAGCCATTTCAACTCATCCCTTGGCACACCACCTCTCTCACACTCCATCCACCACCCACCACCACCACCAAAACACCATCATCCACCACCATCATCCATTGTCCATCGTAGAGTGTATGAGTCATCTCGGGATCCAAGATTGATCGTAAGAGTTCTTGACAATCAAGGCCATGTTTGCCTAAGTCTCTTACATCACTTGGTGAAGACAAGTGTTTAGTATAATACTTTTTATTTTCAATCTTTTGCACTTTTTATTTGGTTTTGTATTAATGACTTTAATAATTAGTTGCTTATGTTGAAGGTGATCTTTCCTTATCGTTTGTCCGTGGTGTCTTGGCATTATTTTACTGTCTATATAAAATAAAAGATTTTCACCATTCATATCTCCACGGTCTATATGGAGGTATGTTGGCTACCTGGTCGGGGGTTAAGGGAACGGTTTGGTAAGGGTCTTGCCCTTGTTCAGCGTTTAGAGGTCCTACTTGGGACCTGGGTCAAATTTAGTAGGATCTCCTTCAATGCCCATAGGTATTGGATGGCGGGGATCCAAACTCTTTGACCCCCTCATAAGTTAACTACTATTAATACTATAACCCGGCTATTTAGGACTGTATCCCTGCTCACTCAGACTACTTAGCCGAGGGTAACGTCACCGCCGAAAGCGGGGCCTACCACAATTTGCATTAATAACTTAATTAATTATCTTTCAATAATCCGACCCTTTAGGATTGTATCCTTGCTGACTCAAACTAATTGGTTGAGGGTAACGTCGCCTTCAAAAGAGGGGCCTACTACAATAACTAAGATAATCTCTTAAACAAGTGCAAAAGTGCGAAAATAATCAAAGGTTATACTAATACACGTGTCGGATCCAAGTGATTCATCTTGTCTATCTGTTTTTATTTTATTTTTATTTTTCAGCATTTAGTTAGTTTTTATTTTCTTAGCTTAAAAAAACATTTTTCTCACTTTTTGATTTGATTAGACGTTGAGGATAAACCGGTATTAAAAGCTCTTGTGTCCTTGGACGACCTCGGTATCTTACCAACACTATACTACGTTCACGATGGGTGCACTTGCCCATATGTGTGTTTAGTGTTAGTAAATATCGTGTTTTATAAATTTAAAACTTGGCTAAAAGTGTAAAAAGGGGCTTAAATATACATCAAAAATATAACACACTTCACGCACATCATTTAACAAGAATGGAAAGTGGTTATGTGATACATAAAATAACCACCTTCTAGTTAATCATGAACTTGAATAAAAATGATTTCTTGAAAAATAGGTGAACAAAATAAGTTGGTGATCATGTAGATCCAAGATTTATAAAAGAGGTTTGTAAATAAACCAAGTTAGAGAAGCGGTTTTTGGAAAATCATGACTCTTACATACACTCATAGTATTTTTAGACACGATATAAGTGTAAAACCTTTTATTTACAAGAAGAGTTCAAAAGGGTAATTTTTGTAAAAATTGTCTACAAGTTGTAAACACTAAATACTTCCAAGAAAATGATTTTTAAAGAGATAAATACGCTTCGAAAGGTAACTAAGTCCATTAAAAGGCTTTACCAAGTTACTACGCGTTTTCGAAATATATCAAGTTCATGATTAGTGTGTAACGTACATATTTTTGCTCTAGGTGATGTAAAAATTTGTAAAGGTTTATTGTTGGTGTTGATGATGATTTTTAAAAGAAAATAAACACATGTTTTGAAAACATGGGAAACCTCCATTTTAGGGGAAACCCTGTCAAAATTTCTATAGAATTTTGACACTTAGAAAAATATAAGTTTTTGAGAAACTTATTCTCTAAAAATGTGCCTAAAAACATTTACCAAGGTTTCCCTAATTTCTGTAAACTTCAAGTAAGGAAAATGATGATTTCTTCAAGAATAAAATTGATAATAAGTATGTATATTTTTTAGAATGATATATATATATATATTTATTGATCACAACATTTGTGCTAAGTGTATGTAGTATGTGTTATATGTAATAGTGTATTAGGACTTGAAAATACACTAAATACTCGTAACAAGTGAAAATACAAAAATACAAAAATACACATACAATATACAAGATACATAATTCGGGTGCAAAGTGCAAAATACAAGATACTTATATTAATTTTTGAGAAAATAATATAAGTAAGGTACATAGTTAAAAATATAAAATATTTTTAACACAACAATACAAATACAAAAGATAGTGACTTGTGCTTGTACGATACAACTCTAGTGACTGACGATAATAAAACACGTTTAGGTCTAGACGCCTTATAAGCAAATCCGGTGAAGTTTACGACGCAAGGAACGCAAAGTTGTGAGTTCATGCTCCCCCTTTTCTTTTAACTGTTTTCAGTTTTATAACTTCGGGGGTGAAATACATGTTACAACTATTTCAAATGTTTCCAAAATGGTTTGATGTGTACAAAAACAAGAAGCAATCTTGGTGAAAACTAGTACCAAGACCTGATGCGAGAAATGATACATGATACGAGAAATCGTGTCACGAATAGGGTACCATAAGCACCATTAATCAACAATATACCTAGACCACAGAACAAAAGGTTAGATCTAACGGGTGTCGGGTAGCCTCACTCTTGGTGAGAACAAGTACCAAGCAGTGCTTTTGTGTCTCAGAATATGCCAACTAGAAAATGCCTAAGGTTTGATGGCTTCCTAAGTCGTGTCACATGTTAATGGCCTTGCAACCCATTAACAACTTGATACATACATGAATACTTGATTTATACATGAATACTTGATTTTCACAATATACATACCATGTTTTTCATACAAAGTATACAAACGTTCAATACAAGAACTGCATGAATTCACACAAACATTATGTTGACGTTTTTCCAAAACTCACATGTATTTCAGGTAACTAGAAGTGGATGTGCGCGCGACTTTACTCATGCTTGTGGATGTCGCTTATGTTTATCTTTAAATAAAGTTGTAAACTTTTTGAGACAATGTTTTATGCTATCTCGCGATGTAAATGCTAATTTATGTTTTCAAATTATGAAATGTTTGGTTTTGAAGTTATTTTTTTCGAGCATGTAGTATGTTTACCTTTCGTATGCAATGAGAACCTTTCATGATCACACCTCGTGCTTCCGTTGCAGAAAGGGGTGTGACAGATTGGTATCAGAGCTGCGATTGTAGTGAACCAGGATTCCTTCTCAGGTCTAGTCTACAATCTCTAGGATCCTATCACGAAAACAATTTTTCAAAAAGTTTTCATTGCATAAAACTTCCCGCGACATCCACTACCTGAAACTATTTACAAAGAGTCAAGAAGAGACACTACGAGACTTAGGGTGCACTAGAGTAGCACTTGGCTGTGATTAAGAATTACTTGCAATTATGTGTGATAATTGATATATACATATACTAGAAGTAGAATGTCACACGTATATGTGACTGTGCCTGAAAACAGTGGCCTAACTGAAGGAAGAAATACGAGGATGAAACGAACTGTGCGGACTGTGCAAGGAGTTACATAATTATGGATGCATACGTAATTATGGAACTCAGTGCACAGAAACCACAACAAGTCTTGTCACGTATAGATTCCCTTAGTGCAAGAAAAAGGGTCAAACGTATACTCTTTGGAGTAATGACTTAGGGTATAAAGACAAGAACCGCCAATGTGAAGTAAGGTTTTACCTAATTATACATGCTTGTTGCTGTATGAATTGATTTAATCATTGCGCGGAATGTTTGATGTCACTTATGTAGTATATGCCTGCGTATAAATATATACTACTACTGTCTCGTATGATGTTATCAAACAAATGTCTAACCCGATTGTGTTGTGTTCTTCTAGAACATGGCACCAAGAAGAGCTATGAACGCTCCTGATCAACCTCCTCCTCCCCCACTACCGAAGACTGCTGAAGAGATGAACGCTCTATTGGAAGAAAGGATCTCCGCTGCTATCGCCCAATACGAGGCGAACCACACTCAAGACAGTGGAGGACCAAGCAATGCTAGGCGTAACGGACATGGAGATTCGTCTGGAGGAAACGCAGCTCAAGGCTGCACCTTCAAGCAGTTCCTCGACTACAAACCACTGAACTACGATGGCACTGGAGTAGCAGTGGCGTTTGTACGCTGGACGGAAAAGACTGAAGCCACTATCCGCATGAGCAAGTGTACCGCGGATCAGCAAGTCACTTTTGCTACTGGGTTGTTTGTCGATGAAGCTCTAACTTGGTGGAACTTGCAAGTCTAAACGCTGGGTGATGATGCCGCGTATGGCATGACTTGGGATGAACTGAAAAAGAAAATGAGGGAGAAGTACTGCACTCGTGCCGAACTCCAAAGGTTGGAGACGGAGTTCTGGCACTTGACTATGGTAGGTGCTGACATCACTGGTTATACTCGAAGGTTCCATGATTTGTCTAGGGTGATTCCCTACATGGTGACTCCGGAATTCAAGTGCGTTGAACGCTACATTTGGGGACTGGCCCCAGAGTTTCGCAGCATGGTAACTTCGGCCAAACCTCAAACAATCACCGAGGCTGTAACTCTGGCTGTCAGCCTTACTGAAGATTGTGTTCGTATGAAGAAGCTATCACTGAACCCAACAGAAAGTACCGAGACGCATGGTGAGTCGTCCGGTGACAAGAAAAGGAAACATGCAAACCTGAATCAAGCAACTCGCAACAACAAGGGTTTCAACAACAAGAAGCGTGACACAAACCCACCTAAAGAGGTAAGAGCCTTCGCAGCGGCAAATGATACTACAGACAAAGGATACCAAGGCACCCTGCCTAAATGTCAAAAATGTAAGTATCATCATGAAGGGGCTTTTCGCGTTCCAAGGTGCGACAAATGTGGTAGATTGGGTCATCAAACAGAAGAGTGTTGGGGAAAAGGTAGGAACGGGAATGGAAATCGCAACGGTGCTGGCAATGCGAATGGTGGGAATGGAAATGGCAATGGTAACTGAACTGGTAATGGAGCTGGGTGAAACCAAGGATGCTTCAGTTGTGGAAGCAATGAACATTCCATGAAGGACTGCCCAAAGAGAAACAATGCTCAGGTTCGAGCATTTGTGATTGGAGCAAGGGACGCACGCGAGGACCCTAACGTGGTCACCGGTACGTTTCTCGTTAACAATCACTTTGCGTCCATATTATTTGGCACTGGTGCCGATTATAGTTTAATGTCTGTGGAATTTAAACGTATGCTTGGGATAGAGTCTAGTAGATTGGATATTCCTTACTCCATAGAATTAGCCAATGGTAAACTTGTTGAATCGGGTGAAGTTGTTAGAGGCTGCACACTAGAACTTGGTGAACGAAGATTTAGCATCGACCTCTTACCTATTCAATTGGGTAGCTTCGATGTAGTGGTCGGGATGGATTGGTTGTCCAAGAACAAAGCTGAAGTCATTTGTCATGAGAAAATCATTCGCATCCCTTTGGCGAATGATGAAACTCTCATCGTACATGGAGAAAGACGAGACGCGCCTCTGCGAATCATCAGTTGCATGAAGGCACAGAAGTGCTTAAGGAAAGGATGTGTTGCTTTCCTAGCGCACGTCGTAGATAAGAAGGATGTGGTGCCGAAACTCGAAGACATTCCTGTGGTGAAGAAATTCCCTGAGGTCTTTCCCGAAGATCTGCCAGGATTACCTCCGCAACGACAAGTCGAATTCCGTATAGACTTGGTCCCAGGAGCCGCTCTTGTAGCCAATGCGCCTTATCGACTTGCACCATCCGAAATGCAAGAGTTATCTACACAACTCCAGGAGTTGTTGGATAAAGGATTCATAAGGCCAAGCTTCTCGCCTTGGGGAGCTCCAGTATTGTTTGTGAAGAAAAAGGATGGAACCCTGCAGATGTGCATCGATTACAGAGAACTGAACAAGCTCACAATCAAGAATCGGTACCCTTACCGAGGATTGATGACTTATTTGATCAATTGCAAGGGTCAAGCTACTATTCCAAGATCGACCTTCGATCTGGATACCATCAGTTAAGGATACAAGAAGAAAGCGTACCAAGGACTGCATTCAGAACGCGTTATGGGCAATACGAGTTTCTTGTGATGCCATTCAGACTGACGAACGCGTCAGCGGTATTTATGGATCTGATGAACCGCGTATGCAAGCCATATCTCGATAAATTCGTGATTGTATTTATCGATGATATCCTGATTTACTCGTGAACGAAAGAAGAGCACAAGCAACATCTCAGAACCATTTTGGATCCACTGAAGAAAGAGAAACTTTATGCAAAGTTCTCAAAATGCGAATTTTGGATTCGCGAAGTTCAATTTCTTGGTCACGTTGTAAACGAGAAGGGCATTCATGTAGACCCATCCAAGATAGAAGCAATAAAGAATTGGGAAGCTCCCAAAACCCCGACAGAAGTTCGGCAATTTTTGGGCTTAGCGGGCTATTACCGGTGATTCATCGAGAATTTCTCAAAAATAGCTCAACCGCTAACGACCCTTACGCAGAAAGACAAGAAGTACGACTGGGGTGTTAAGCAGGAAGAAGCCTTCCAACTACTCAAAAACAAGCTATGCGATGCACCGATACTATCCTTACCCAAAGGCACTGAAGACTTCGTTGTATATTGTGACGCTTCACGACAAGGTTTGGGTTGCGTGCTCATGCAACGCCAAAAAGTCATCGCTTACGCTTCAAGACAGTTGAAGGTACATGAAAAGAATTATACCACTCACGACCTGGAGCTAGGCGCAGTGGTATTCGCCTTAAAGATCTGGCGACATTACTTATATGGTACACGATGTACAATCTTCACAGATCACAAAAGCCTACAACACATATTTGATCAGAAGGAACTGAACATGCGCCAGCGGCGATGGGTCGAGCTGCTAAATGATTACGACTGTGAGATTAAGTATCATCTTGGAAAGGCAAACGTTGTAGCGGACACATTAAGTCGAAAAGAAAGGGTTAAGACCCTAAGGGTTCGAGCATTAGAAATGACTACTCGAACGAACCTCCTTCACGTATTCGTGATGCACAACAAGAAGCCCTCTAGATGGAAAACCGTAAAGCTAAATACCTCCGGGGTATGTTGAAATATATGGTGCCAAATGAAGAGGGAGCCTTATACTTTAAGAAACGTATTTGGGTTCCGCTCTATGGTGGCCTACGAGAAGTCATCCTTGATGAAGCGTATAAATCGAGATACTCGATCCATCCAGGATCGGACAAGATGTATCAAGACTTGAAGGAATACTATTGGTGGCCGAGACTCAAGAGCGACGTTGCTGTTTATGTTGGAAAATGCCTAACCTGTGCTAAGGTTAAGGCTGAATATCAGAAACCGTCTGGCCTACTACAACAACCAGAGATACCCATATGGAAGTGGGAACAAATCTCGATGGACTTCATAACGAAATTACCCAGGACCCCAAGGGGGCACGATATGACATGGGTAATAGTTGATCGATTGACGAAATCTGCGCATTTCCTACCAATCTGCGAGAAGGATAGCACTGGAAAGTTCGCTGAAATATACCTAAAAGAAATTGTGACGCGTCATGGAGTGCCTATCTCAATCATTTCAGACAGAGATGGACGCTTTGTCTCAAGAATCTGGCAATCCTTTCAGGAAGCCTTTGGATCTCAGCTAGATCTAAGCACGACATTCCATCCACAAACAGACAGCCAGAGCGAACGGACCATACAAACATTAGAAGATATGCTTCGCGCATGTGTCATGGACCTAGGCGGCAACTGGGATACTCATCTACCTTTAGTTGAGTTTTCCTACAATAACAGTTATCATACAAGTATAAAAGTCGCACCGTTCGAAGCTCTGTATGGCTGCAAATGCCGATCGCCCTTATGTTGGGCAGACGCTGGAGATAAACGCATGGTTGGTCCTGAACTTGTACAAGAGACAACCGACAAGATTACGGAGATCCGAGAATGCATTAAGGCGGCTCGAGATCGACATAAGAGTACGCTGATCGAAGACGGAAACCATTAGAATTCGAGGTGGGAGACAAAGTGTTGTTAAAGGTCTCACCTTGGAAGGGCGTAGTCAGATTTGGAAAGCGTGGAAAGTTGAATCCACGATACATCGGACCATTCAAGATCTTAGAAAGAATTGGTACCGTGGCGTACAAGTTGGAATTACCGGAAGAATTTAATGGAGTACATGATACGTTCCATGTATCCAACCTCAAGAAGAGTCCAACACAAGAAAACGTGATCATCCCTGCGTATGAAGTGCATATTGACGACACCCTCCGATTTACAGAACAACCCGTTGAGGTTACTGACTAGAAAGTCAACAAGACCAGGAGGAGCAGTGTCAAGCTTGTCAAAGTACGTCGGAACTCTAAGCACGGACCCGAGTACACGTGGGAACGCGAAGACCAGTTCAAGGAAAAGTATCCCCACCTGTTCAAAAAGACTCCTGCGAGAGTTAGTTCAGTCTGAATTTCGGGACGAAATTCTTTTAACTGGGGGAGACTGTGACAACTGGCACCAAACTGGTAATTTCTATACACTTTAATTACTATTTAAAGATTGCAATTATGTGCTTAAATGTCAACATTGATTGATTTCATTATATGCAAGTGAATTCATGCACGTTTTATACTACAAAATATTGCTTTATGCATTAACAAGAGCGTTGCGTTAGAAATACTAGTAAACTCATCGGTAAAACACGATATGCCAACAGTTCTGCAGAAAGCAGCCAGACAATAAAATTGGAGCCTAGGTGTAGGTCCAATGACAAGAATGCATTAAAACCCAAGAGAACATACAAGGGTTCATATATAGACCTTCCAAAGACTAAAATACGCACTAAAAAGCACCCGAAACGCACTTTAATGCAGAATTTTATTAAATTCAGCTATAATCAGCTTTTTGATACAAAAATATCATGTAGAAATTACGTCTTATCGTCCAGAATGATTCCCTAAGTGTCGGGAATTGAAAGGGCTACAAAAGGACACTTTACGGGATAATTTAACACTTAACGAACCGGTATTTAACCGAACAACCGGACATTACCCGGGACACTAAAATTTTTCCAAACACATTGTTTATTTATTTCCTGGCTAGTCTTGATCACCGAACACCCTAACACCCACTAAAAATGAAATAAATATCATAAGTAAAGTACATACATGAAAACTAACTAGCCCTTACCATCTAGTTAGAAAAACTTGCAACCAACCCCCCCCCAACCGATTTCGGTCCCAAGGGACCCACCCCCCATGCCCATAAGATTTTATGTTATATTTTATTTGATTGTTTGCTTATGGAGGTGAATAAAATTTGATTATAAGTATGGTGCATGATCTCCACACCATTCCTCACATCATTCCCAAATCTTCACACAAGATCACACCCCTTACCCTCACTCCCTCTCCTCTTTCTCGGCTCCACCCTCAACCGCCCCATCACTACCACTAAACCACCATATTCATCCAACATTGAGCTTCATCAAGTGTAGAAGGCTATTCAAAGGAGCTTGCAACTTGTGTAACCTCAAGAAGCTTCATACTTTGCTTTTTATCTTCATCTTCTTCATCTTTTTACTAGAGATTCACCCCTAGCCTTTGTGCTAGTAGTAAGTTCCTTGTTACACCCTTATTCATCTTGTTTCTTGGTTAAAAGATGTAGGATGTTAAGTATGTTCAAAACACTAAAGTAACAAGAACAAGAATAATGAACATGAAGCTTTACATATAAAGGGTACATGAAGATGAAATAGGACTAGTAGGATGTTGTAATGAATATGTTGATAATTTTGTGATGATACTTGATTGTGCGACGTTAATCACCATACGAAATCTTGTTAAATGATATCTAGAATTATGGTTTAACAAGAATGGAAAGTGGTTATGTGATACATAAAATAACCACCTTCTAGTTAATCATGAACTTGAATAAAAATGATTTCTTGAAAAATAAGTGAACAGAAGAAGTTGGTGTTCATGTAGATCCAAGATTTATAAAAGAGGTTTGTAAATAAACCAAGTTAGAGAAGCGGTTTTTGGAAAATCATGACTCTTACATACACTCATAGTATTTTTAGACACGATATAAGTGTAAAACCTTTTATTTACAAGAAGAGTTCAAAAGGGTAATTTTTGTAAAAATTGTCTACAAGTTGTAACACTATATACTTCAAAGAAAATGATTTTTAAAGAGATAAATACGCTTCGAAAGGTAACTAAGTCCACTAAAAGGCTTTACCAAGTTACTACGCGTTTTTGAAATATATCAAGTTCATGATTAGTGTGTAACGTATATATTTTTGCTCAAGGTGATGTAAAATTTTGTAAAGGTTTATTGTTGGTGTTGATGATGATTTTTAAAAGAAAATAAACACATGTTTTGAAAACATGGGAAACCTCCATTATTAGGGGAAACCCTGTCAAAATTTCTATAGAATTTTGACACTTAGAAAAATATAAGTTTTTAAGAAACTTATTCTCTAAAAATGTGCTAAAAACATTTACCAAGGTTTCCCTAATTTCTGTAAACTTCAAGTAAGGAAAATGATGATTTCTTCAAGAATAAAATTGATAATAAGTATGTATATTTTTTTAGAAAGATATATATATATTTATTGATCACAACATTTGTGCTAAGTGTATGTAGTATGTGTTATATATAATAGTGTATTAGGACTTGAAAATACACTAAATACTCATAAGAAGTGAAAATACAAAAATACACATACAGTATACAAGATACATAATTCGGGTGCAAAGTGCAAAATACAAGATACTTGTATTAATTTTTGAGAAAATAATATAAGTAAGGTACATAGTTAAAAATATAAAATATTTTTAACACAACAATACAAATACAAAAGATAGTGACTTGTGCTTGTACGATACAAGTCTAATGACTGACGATAATAAAACACGTTTAGGTCTCGACGCCTTATAAGCAAATACGGTGAAGTTTACGACGCAAGGAACGCAAAGTTGTGAGTTCATGTTCCCCCTTTTCTTTTAACTGTTTTCAGTTTTATAACTTCGGGGGTGAAATACATGTTACAACTATTTCAAATGTTTACAAAATGGTTTGATGTGTACAAGAAAAGAAGCAATCTTGGTGAAAACTAGTACCAAGACCTGATGCGAGAAATGATACATGATACGAGAAATCGTGTCACGAATTGGGTACCATAAGCACCATTAATCAACAATATACCTAGACCACAGAACAAATGGTTAGATCTAACGGGTGTCGGGTAGCTTCACTCTTGGTGAGAACGAGTACCAAGCAGTGCGTTTGTGTCTCAGAATATGCCAACTAGAAAATGCCTATGGTTTAGTGGCTTCCTATGTCGTGTCACATGTTAATGGTCTTACAACCCATTAACAACTTGATACATACATGAATACTTGATTTATACATGAATACTTGATTTTCACAAGATACATACCATGTTTTTCATACAAAGTATACAAACGTTTAATACAAGAACTGCATGAATTCACACCAACATTATGTTGATGTTTTTCCAAAACTCACATGTATTTCAGGTAACTAGAAGTGGATGTGCGCGCGGCTTTACTCATGCTTGTGGATGTCGCTTATGTTTATCTTTAAATAAAGTTGTAAACTTTTTGAGACAATGTTTTATGCTATCTCGCGATGTAAACGCTAATTTATGTTTTCAAATTATGAAATGTTTGGATTTGAAGTTATTTTTTCGAGCATGTAGTATGTTTACCTTTCGTATGCAATGAGAACCTTTCATGATCACACCTCGTGCTTCCGCCGCAGAAAGGGGTGTGACATAGTACTTACAACGAGGCAGAGCTTCGCTTTATCGTGGGTATTATGCCCGGGTATAATAATAGCCTACAGAAAGTTTGAGAGAGAATTCAGAATTGAACGAATTCAACTGAAGCCAATCGATCCTATTTATCGGCCAGATTTAAGGCGGCTCGCGCCCCGCGTAAGCCTAAGCTTTAGTCTTCGCGGCCCGCGAGGATTCTAGGCTAGGCTCTAGCTTGGTCGAGTCAGCAAGTCTAGCTTCGACACGTGTCGACACATATCGGCATTGTGTGTTCGGCAAGTCTAGGTTGTCGCGCCCCGCAACAGATCCTGAGTAGTGGGTCGCGGCCTGCGAGCGACACCAGACTTGGTTTTTCTTGTTTTTTTTTTTATAAATACAAGGGTATTTCGGGCTCGTTTCTCGTGTACGGGGTATATTAGGAACGTTTAGGGGTTACGTTAAGGGTTCTAGGAGGGTTGTTATAGTTCATGATTCTTGCAATTTTTAAAATTTTTCACGGCATAATGAATAATCACATAAAGATGGTTACCCAAGATTAACCCGCCTTAAAAACTAACATATCATGCACATCCCTCACAATTTAGCTAATAGGTGATGCATTAGCACTTTTAAAGTAATCACTCAAAGCGATTAGAACAAGTATCCGCATAAGCTTGCAAGTCAATCATTCTCCACCACTGAACACGACTACAAAGCACACGTGTCTTCAAAGTTGTAACGGGGTTAGGTTAAGGGTATGGAATAGGATATTTTGAAAGTGGCTAAGGTGATGAATACTCAATTTTTATTACAAAACAACTACGCTAAACACGACTACTGCAAACATCAAACTAGAAGGCAACCATTCTTCACCTTTTATTCAACAACTATCAACACATATTTTTGTGCTTTTCTCAAAAATTTTCTTCTCTTTTTCGTGACGTTTTCTGCATTTTCATTTTTTTTACAACATAAGACAAATCTCTACAAACAAACTAATCCTAGAATTGAATTCTCATCACACAGGTTAAAAATAAAAGGGTTTAACGTTCATAGGCTAAATGAGTTGGTCAAACGAAAGGTTTAGGCTCAAAGTTGGCGACTAAGGGATTTATTCGGGTTAGGATGATATAAATGATGTAAAAAGAAAAGGTTTACCTAATGCCTTAATATGTGCTCATATTCGGTCTATGGTCTCAAACATATCAAAAGTTGCAAGTTCTACAATACGCGACTCATGGCCCACTCAAACAAAGAAATATATACTTATGATGTGTAAAAGTGGCTCAAAATTTCATGTACAAAGGGTGTGGTATGTGATATGCATAATGTATTAGTTTCTTAGGCGAATTATTCCCAAATAATCACCCGCTAAATACCCGTCATGTTAAAGAACAAATGGGTTGTGTCATCCCTCCTTGACTTAGTTACTTGTGCTTTTTTTATATTGCTCAAACAAAGACATTTTGAATATTTTTTAAAAATTTTCCCCCATCCCCACACTTGAGGTGAACATTGTGCTCATTGTGTAGTATTTAAATGAAATGGTCAAAACCGAAAACTTTTTCTCCCCATCCCCACACTTGAGGTCAACGTTGTCCTCATTGTGTAAGAATGCGGCTTTTAAAAACGCACAAGGGATGTGACACGACCAACCTCCCAAACTTCACCTGGTTAATAATATACAAAATACATTCCACTTATTAACTAACTAATAATCAAAGCTAGAAAGAAACACATGCACCTGGTTTTTACCCATTTCTTGTGTGGTCTTCTTTCTTCAATAAAAATGGTTGTCTCACGAACATGATGTACCTACAAATCTCAAACTTCGTGTAGAAGCAAGCTTCTCATAATTATCAAAACCTGTTAGCTACCTAGTTCTAACTCACTTTCGTAGGAATCACGGTTGCATTTAGCATATGCAACAAGCCCTTTAAACCTCCCGATAGCTCGGGAGGACGAGGAGGTCTCGTGAGGGTTATATAGGGACCACACCCACAAAGTTCATTTAACTACTAGACAAAACAAAGTACGGAAGGGAAATGTACAAAAAAGACAAACTAGACTAAGGAGATAAAATAAAAAGAACTATAAAATTATACAACAACTAACTTACCACCTCATAGTGGTCGAATGGCGTGCTTGTCGCCCACGAAATCTTCCAAATCACCCACCGGTGATTCATACCATCTGTTCCCAAACTGGCCAAACTTCCTCAACTCCTCTTCTTCCCTCTTTTCCTGAGGCAACTTCTTCTTCTTCTTCTTCTTCTTCTTCTTCTTCTTCTTCTTCTTCTTCTTCTTCTTCTTCTTCTTCTTCTTCTTCTTCTTCTTGACTGGTTTCTTCTTCGATTTTCCAAACCTACCAACCATAACACATATCTTTTTGTTTGAATTCATGTCCTTATTAGGACACTTATCCTCACCGAGTGGGTTAGTAAACATTTAAAATTAGTTCCTGGTCCCCAAATTTCATGTTTACTATTCCCGTTGCACAATTTATTATGACATTAGCAATTGCAAGGAACGGTCTACCCAGTATGACTATTAGTTGTGTGTCCTCAACACAACCAACATAGTCAACTACTAAAAATTCAACTGCGTAATAGCAATCTTCAACCTTTACTATCACATCTTCCACCATCCACCTTGGATGCGTGGTATTCTGATCGGCCAACACCACAGGGGTGTTAAACTTTTTTAGAAGACTAAAATCATATTGGTTGTACAGACTCCCAGGAAAGATACTCACACAAGCTCTAAGATCTAGGAGAACCCTCTTAATTTTAAATTTACCAATTTGGATTAGAATAAGAGTATCTCCTGGATCTTGAGCTTTTTGGGGGAGGGCACTCGATAAAAGGGCACTAACATGAGATGTCAAATCAGCCAGTTCAGGTAGTTTGTTGTGTCGTTTTTCGGTGCTTAACTCCTTCATGCATTCAACATGAGTAGGAACCTTTATTATGGCATCAAGCAACGGTAGATTGATTTTTGCTTGTTTTAAATTTTCCCACTTCTCATCCTTTGGTGGGGTTTGTTTCTCCAATGTTGATGCCTTAATTGGTTGTAAAAGAGCCAACGGATATTGGATGGTATTAAACTCCACACCCATATCATTGGCCCTAGCATGCAATTCAATTAAACAACTTCCATAAAAAGAATTTTTTGACTTGTCTTTTTCAAATTTAGTTTATGAAATTGTTTCTTGCTCATGTTCGCTTTCATCATTACAATCCTCCACTACACCATCAACAAGTTGTGGTGGTGGAGTACTATCGACACTACAAACCTCATCATTTGAAAGAAGACTTACCACGCTTATGTGCACATTCCTCACATTGCTCGTGCTTAAGCTTTGATGCTTCGGGTTCGCCGTAGTGTCACTTGGGAGTCTTCCTCCACTTCCTCTCATTTGCGCCATTTCTTCCGCAAGTTGACCCACTTGCTTTTCCGATGCCTTGTGCGACTTGTCTTGCACTTCATTCTCTTTCCTCATTTCTTCATCATGTTTAAGATGGCGTCCATCTTTGCGCTCAAATCGTCGCCGCCACCTTGATTATTTGCCGACCCGCTACTATTACCCCCTTGGTTGTAACCCTTTGATAGTTATCTCAGTTTTGGTACCCTTGGTTTCCACCTCCTTGGTTGTAATTCTTGCGTTGGTAACCCCCTTGGTTACCGCCTTGTCGGTTTTGATATGATGAGCCACCTTGATTTTCCGATTGAAAGTTCGGGTTCATTTGATTCGAGGCATTACCATACCTAAAATTTGGATGGTTCCTCAAACTCGGGTGATAAGTTTTGGAGTTCATGTCGTATTGCTTTCGTCTCCATACACTTGATTCACCTCTTCGGCGGCTTGTGCCATATTTACTTGGCACTCTTCGGTCTGATCGTATAGTTCTTGAATATTCAAGTTGAATGTTCAACATTCAACTAGAATCTTCAAGTGTATACGATCGTATACATGTATTCGGTCATATACAACATGAAGATTCAAGTTTAATATTGATCATTCAACCTGAAAATTCAAGATGTATACGATTGTATACAACTTGAATTTTTAGTTTTTTTTACTTTGTTTTTTGCTTGATTGTATTTAGCATATAGGGACATATAATAGGTCTGTATACGAAACGTATACTTGTTGTGCATGGATTGTATACGGGACGCATAATACGTTCGCATACGAAACATATACGCCCATTGTACAGATTGTATACGATGAGTATAATACGGATCGTATACAAGACGTAAAATATGTGTGTATACGAAACGTATATATCGAGTGTTGTACAAATCGTATACACCTCATGTAATACATGCGCGTTAATCGTATAATCCTCGTACAACCAACAATTGTTATTATTTACAGACGATATGGCTGAGTCATCAACGGCTGGAGCACGTCGACGAGGGGTAGCTAGGGGACCCAGACGGGGACGAGGACGAGGTCAGCAGGAGGAGGAGGTTGATTATGATTTTCAGGAGATGACGTAGTTTGTTGTCGGGAACCCCATGGTACGGTTTCCCACAGGTGTTTGGGTAGATTACGACAGATGGAGTTGGATGCGCACCAGACCATTGATATAGGTTTTTTGACCGACATTGGATCGATCGGTTGGATCCGGGAGTTCATGCCAGGTACCTCCTCATGGGCCTGTTTATTTGAGGCTGACCGAGAGCGGGCCTATAGGGAGATTACATTAGAGTTTTTGTGTACGTTTGCTGTCACACCCCAACCGATGGCGGAAACATCGGAGTGAGACGAAATAGATTGCTCGAGACATCATAACACTAATAATTGTGACAAGTATTTAAATAATAAAATTTCATTCCATTTCTAAAGAGTCAATTACAAGGATTTGAAGCAAATACAACATGAATAATGAAATACAATACAATAGGAGTACAAAATTTAAAGTGTGTATCTAAGCATCCTACTAGATTACATGCATCACCAACATCATCGTTAAACCTGCAACATGTTATAAAAGCATAGTTCAATACAAAAATATTGGCGAGTACACTAGTTTTAGACTCGTGACATATGTATAAAAAGTATTTTCAATCCAACGTAGCAATTTGGTATACAAGGTCAAACTATCATGCAAAACTAAAAGTCAAACCCAAGTGTCCACAATAATAATAGCATCCCTCGATATAGCAATATCGAGACCGTAAAGTATGAATAATAGCATCCCTCGATATAGCAATATCGAGACCGTAAAGAATATAACTAAACAAAACCCCGTCGGGTGGTGTGCTACTCCTATAGCGCTATAATTGTTAAGGCGGGTTAACAAGTAGTATGAGTTCTAGCATGAACTTAAGCATAACAAAGCATATATAAGGATTAATTGAATAAAGCATGTTTGTGAATCGTGCATTTTAACAAATAAAACATGTTACACCCAAAGTGTATTAAAAGGAAAATGGGTCAAGTGTACTCACAAAATTGCTAAGTCTTCCGATTATCCAAGTGTTGACGAGTGTATGAGATTGGGAGGACGAATGTATAAGGATTAAAGTTCAAGGTAAGTTTAGAGTCGAGATTCGGAATTTAAAAGGAATAAGGAAAGTACATATGCAAAAGTAATCATCTTTAACACATAATGTTTTAGATGATGTAATCAAACACCTTGAAAAATGAACACAAATTCGTCATCAAAGGTTTGATTATTTGGAATACACATATAAGTAGTATGTAGTGTATGTTATATCATATAGGTCAAGTAGGAGGTAGGAGGATAAATCCACCATTTAGGAACCTCTTTGTATCATGGAAGTCATGTAGGAGGTAGGAAGAACAAGTCTTCCATTTAGGTACCTCTAGATGTTCACCACTACACTGGATGTTATGAACATTCAAGGAGAGTCATGAACTTACAAGTAATAATGGAATAAGAACAACTAATCTAAGAGAAAACATCAGGAAATGTGTGGATTTTCAAGTAGGATAGCACAAGCTAATCATAAATCACACATTCATCAAGCTTAAGGCTTGAACATCACTTGTGGGTTAAACCCTTGACCAAAACAGAAAGTGTGTGAGGTTTGCCCCTCTTATTTTACATGTCTCAACCTTGTTTTTAAGCCTAACTAACCATAGATGTGGTTATGAGCATAAGGACATAGGTTTGAGATGAGTTTCCTCAAGTTTAATCAAGTTTATCAAAGTTTGAATCAAGAACAGAAAAATCAGTCAACTTTGGAGCCCTTTTGGCGACGTTCCAGGGGCTGGTTTTCCAAGGAAACCCATGGAAACGTTCCTAAGGTTAATCCAAGCATGTAGGAAAAAGAATCGAGTGAAACGGATAAGAAATGAGTGAGTTATGCTCACTTTTGTGTGAAGGTATCAATCTGCTCGAACTTATGGAATCAGCTGCGATTTGGAGAGAGTTTGAGAGTGTTTTAGTGTTGAAAAAGTGGTAGGGAGGCTGGTTATAAGTGGTATTTATAGGTGGAAGGATTAGGGTTAAGTTGGGTTGGCATTTAATACAAGTAGGTGAGAGTTTAAGCAATAAAAAAGATAAATAATTCAGCAATATATGGCTGAATTGCAAGGGTTGTTTGGCCGCTCCTATATAATTTTTTTGTTGTTTAAATGATGTAAAATGTATAAATAAGATGTATTTTATATATGGTTAACATGTCCTACAATGTCTAGTGTGTTTTGAACATGTATCAAGGCCTAAAGGTATATTAAACATGAATTAATGTAAGAGTAAAAAAAATATGTTATGCATAAGCATGTGTAACAAACCAATATAACAAGTATGTACGACATGTGACTGGAGGTATCAAATAAGCGTAAAGAACATGAATTTGCGTCTTGCAAAATGTGAGCAAATGTTTGTTTAAGAATTACGAACACATGGTAGTTGTTTGCAAGTTAAGCTTTGTAAGTATGCATAAGTATAAACAACATGAATTTCATAGAAAAGATCAATTTTTTTTACTACAACCGAAGTCTCAGATTTACAATGGCTTGAAATGAATTACGAATACAAAGGAGACGGATTTCCGGAAGTAGAAATATACGACAAGTTTTCTAATTAGGGAAAGTGCGGAAAAGCAGGGCGTTACATTTGCGTTTACCGAAGACCCGGGGTAGGGGTTTACGGCATTTTTAGAGACCCCTGTGGTCTCGTTTACTCTTTGTGGGGCGCCTCGCTCGATGACGCTCCCACAGTTTACTGTTGCCATGGGACTGTACTTACATGATAAGTCAGTATCCCAGGCATTTTTGGATGCGCCGACCACCACGTCTGTTGATAGGTTGTGGCCCTAGTGGACCACTATTAGTGCTGGGGACTTCGCGACACTGCGTGCGCGATCCCTGAAGGCGTGGTGTCACGCATTTATGACCCGTTGCACCGATACCTACATCGGTGTGTCGTGATGACGATTACGGGTTATCACGATAGCAGGGAGTGGGTCACCCAAAATGACCTGTTCTTCTTGCACGACTTACTTACTGCCAAGGGGGGGGGGGACTTGGCATACAGGTTGGCCACATACTTCCCCGAGTACGCTTTTAAGCGTACATCAAGCCACATCAGCTGTGGCGGCTTCGTCACCCATCTAGCGCACTTTGGTCGCCTCTTTTCCCCGCAGGTGGCTCGGGATATAACCATCACACGTCAGGTTGATCCGGTAGGCAGGGACACATCATGCTCGATAGGGATTGCCCACCAGGACGGGGGCCACATTTTTTGGTCGCTTGACGATGGTCGTACTGAGTGGTACGAGGGCCACCCACTGCTGATGGAGTTGGTGGCGGCGGGCCACGAGCGCGAGGGTGATGGTGAGGGTGACGAGGGAGAGGGAGGTGATGGAGTTGATGCTGCGATCAACAGATCACAGCAGGATGTGCAGGATACACGGGGTGATCGCTCGTATGAGCGAAGAAGCATGAGACCACGTGTGACTCCTCAACAGGGGTGGAGGAGAGACTGGCTCGGGTCGAGTCAGATGTAGGTGCTCTATGGGTCGACATTCAGTGGGTGGTGGAGGCGATTATTGCTATGCATTCTGGCGCGCCTCTACCTCCACGAGCTGGCGCTGCACCACCACCACCACCACAGTAGCTACTTATTTTATTTTAGTTTTGTTGTTTTACATTTGCAACTCTGTAAATATTTATCTTTTGTTGTTTTAGATGTAAAACATTGGAATTATTAATCTTATGTTTACATTTTATCTTGTTTGTTTAATAATTGTTATCGTATTGTTTATTTTCTTGTTTGCATAGTAATTGTTATGGTATTGTTTATTATATACACATGTTTTGCTCATATACACATGTTTTGCTTATTTGATATATATAAAAAATAGAGAATTTGGCCTGTAATAATCCCACCTACACCTTATTGGCCATTAATAATCCCACCTCAGAATATTCCCCCCACCAGTCCCACCTTTCACCTATTTTTCCTACAATGGTCCCCCGTTAAAAAAACTTAACGGAGTTAAGCTTTTTTCCAAATTACAAACAGATTTTTTAGGGGAATTTGCCGTATTATTTTTTAGGGGCATTGGCCTATAATAATCCCACCTAGACCTTATTGGCCATTAATAATCCCACCTCAGAATATTCCCCCCCCCAGTCCCTCGAAACGGTGCTCTAAACGATGAAAACGGCGCTTCAATTCGGGTGATTAAATTTCCAATTAACCAAAATCAAGTCACTTGGAGCACCATTTCGAAGTAAGTTTTACATCAATGGACTCGTATCATCGTTCTAATCAAAAGCCCTAAAAAATCTGTCTGTAATTTGGAAAAAAGCATAACTCGATTAAGTTTTATTAACGGGGGTATGAAAAATAGGTGAAAGGTAGGACTGGTGGGGGGAATACTCTGAGGTGGGATTATTAATGGCCAATAAGGTCTAGGTGGGATTATTATAGGCCAATTCCTCTGAAAAATAATACGGCAAATACTATTGTAACATAAACGTTTTACAAACTCGTAACATAGTCCGATATATCTAAATAACACGACAAACGCTATCTAAACAATTACTAAAACTTATTAAATGGTTGTTCGGTTTTACAAAAAAAAAACATATATACGGCTCGTATAATGTTATACGGCCCGTATACAAATGTTAATAAACCAAAAACCTCAGAAAATCTCACCAAAAAAACACCTCAGGTCGTATAACATCATATTGCTCGTACACAAATGTATACGGCTCCTATAATATTATACGGCCCGTATACAGATGCAACCAAAAAAAAACATACCAATACATTTATTTCTGTGCAATCACATTCTATACAGGCCGTATAACCTTATACGGCCCATATACATCTAGGGATGTGAAAATAAGAAAATAGGTATGTGAGAATAGAAACCCCCAAAGATAATGGTGAGTGACTCAATGTGTAAGTGAGTTTAACGAGATTTTTTGTATTAGGGATGACAATGGGTCGGGTTCGGGTATTGGTAATCCCATACCTGGTTATAAAATCGTGTCCCATACCCGATCTAATACCCGTCGGGTATTTATCAGGTAATTACCCATTGGGTATCGGGTATACCCGTTAGTTTGTTAAAAGACATACGTTGGGATTTCTAAATACATTTTTTTACTATTATAATTATTATATAATTTTATGTATACAACAACTAATAAAAATGTACATTACATACATATAAGTTTTATCATAAATTAATGAGTAAATTACACAAAACGTCCTTTATGTTTCCTCAAACTTGCAGGTTCCAACATTTATGTTTATAACTTTCTAAAAACATCCTTTATGTTATTTTTGTTATGGGTTCAATCCTTTACAACTAACCAAGTTAATATTATCAGTTAAATTCCCTCGTGCATAACATGTAAGGGTATATTCGTCATTTTGTTTGATCTGTTTATAAAACCCACCCAAAACCCTTCCCTGGACAATCTAAATTCTGATCAATTCAGATCACCCACAAAATTCCGATCATCACTCATAAATCAAGTGACTTTTTACAAACAACCTTGACCCGGTTAACTTAACTAATCAGTTAACCATTCTTGAACCATTGACTGTGTTAATCCCCACATCGAGTCACCTCCAAACGGTCCCGAACTCGTTCCTAGGTTTCATCACACCACCGCCACAACCCGTAACAACATCAACAGCCGCCATTCAATTCCACCGGTCGGATCAGTGAACCACACCCAAAACTAAAGGAACAACAGGTATCGAGAGAGTAACCTGTTATGCTGGAATAATATTGTTAGGCCCTATAGGTTTATGGATTTGTAGGAATTATAGCTAAATGGATTAAGTTTCTAGAAGGTGGGTGAAGGGGTATGGTCCCAAAAACCTTGTGCAGGCTCATAGGACCATACCACAACCTTATCCCAAGACATCTTGAATAAAGACCCTGCGTGGCCACGCAGCGGTCCTAAACAGGATTTGGGAAGAAATAGTTCAAATAACGAAGTATGGTTCCTAAAACCTTGAGCAGAAGACCATATCACAACCTCATTTCCAGAACATCTTTAATGAGATCACGCGCGGTTCCAAACAAGTTATGGAAAGAAACAGTTTTCAATAAACATGCGCTGGAAGAAGGGAGAAACAAACATTCAGCTAACACCCTTGCGCAGACTCGCGGAAGGGAACAGTTAGACTTGAAGATAAAATCCTAAACTTCTCCACGCGTCTAGAATCAAGACTTAAACGAAAGTATCTTTTCTGTTACAACGAGATGGACACGTGGCAAGGGCATAACACTTTTACAGCTGTAAATCTTCTAGAAGCCTGGATTGCTCATCGTGCACAACCATTCGGTTACAACTGAATGGTAACATGGCACAATCCTGAGCACTCATCTAAATCACGATGATGACACTAACTTGGAGAAGGATTTACCCCAAAACCATTTTACACGTGGCAATTGCCCAACCGTTGATCAAGATCTACGATCCGTGTGTAAAAGATAACGGAAGGAAAGATAACCACCAACGGAAAAGCACTTTCCGTTATCTCTTCGTCGCACCAGTTTCCCGAAAAAAAGGCTATAAATAAGACGTTGCAGGTATGATCTCACAAGTTA
This sequence comes from Helianthus annuus, assembly GCF_002127325.2. Classification (NCBI taxonomy): domain Eukaryota; kingdom Viridiplantae; phylum Streptophyta; class Magnoliopsida; order Asterales; family Asteraceae; genus Helianthus; species Helianthus annuus. Next base: position 48,645,532 of record NC_035437.2, read on the forward strand.
CTTTCACTTCACTTTTATTACTTCTTCTTCTTCATCGAGATCACTGTACTTATTCTCACGCCAGAGGGTGGTCACGGAGAGAACCCCCATTCTCCCCGTGGCGAGTCTAACGGCTTTCTATTTTGCAGTGATCACCGAAGAAGGAGCTCAGTTGTACCCCCGAATCCGCGAGAAGATTAACCTTTTTATGCAGAGACTAGACCCCTGATCTGATTGATTCCGGTCATTTTGATAACTGTTTCTTCAGTGGGTATTGGAGTGGGCTTTGGGGAACATGGGCCTAGGGTTTTGGGGGAAACCCCTTACTATTGTCACACCCTGACTTTTGCGGAAGCGTGATTATTGGTGTGACTTTCTTAATACCATAGCATTCAATCATAGCAACGCTATATGATAAAAACCATAAGATGTTCATCCATTAATTACGTTTAGAAAATACCACAACATACTTGTCTGAAACATAGACACCAAATTTTAAGTTACAACCACAACATGTTTAAATGAGTTCACGAAGACTCAACAAAAGACCTTAAATAAAACCGGGCTTTGGACCTTGTATCTCTTCCAGGAGTAAGATACACCTCCTAAACCCTAAAGACTTGGATGACATCTTTTATTTATGACGCAACTTGACCATGCAAACACCTGCCAGATCCACTTAGTTCCCTGAAATACATGTAATTTGAAAACATCAACAAAAGTTGAGCGAGTTCATGTGTTTGTATAGGTATGTATAAACCTTGTAAACAGTGTATGCATGTATGTCCCTGGTGTGTAGCAATAAGGAAAAATAGATCACCAATGGTTTGCAAGGCCAATGGTATGTGTGAAATGGTGCAGGAAAACTCAAACCTAGAGGAATTTTGCCACGACATTTGTATGTGGACATAGTCACCACATGGGCCACCCTGGTCCTCATGGGTGTGGGCTCGCTACACCCAAATAGATCTATCACTCATGTCCCTCGGTCCTACGACGAGGATTAATGGTCTTAAGTGTTGTACCCACCTTTCACATGATCAAGCAGTAACCTTCCTTAGCTAATCATACCATGTATAAAACGTTTGTAAACAATTGTAACACGTATTTCACCCCCGAAGTTATAAAACTGAAAACAATTAACAGAAAAGGGGGACATGAACTCACAGTTTTGCGTCTTCTGTGCTAGTAACTCACGTCTCCTCAGGAAACACGACTCCCTACAATGTACTAGGGTCTATTAGACGAACGGGTCGTGCCTTGCCTTAGTATTTATGTTTTTGAGTTACGTTTCTTTTATGTCTCTAATATTATTCCAAGTTATAATTACTTATTAAAATAATAATTATTTTAACTTTAAATTATATTTAACTTTGGAATAATTTGTTTAAACAATATTTTGTAATAATACTTCTCAAGTATTTACTTTCGTATTTCTTCCCAAGGATGGGGGTATGTCATACATGTATCTTCGTATTCTAGTATTTGTAGCTCCAAAATAATATATTTTCAAGTCTAACTTAGAAAATATACATATATACTTATTTTGTCCAAAAATAATGTATTTGAAGAAAATATATTTTTTCCCAAAAATTATATATCTTCTAAATATTCAAGAAAACATATTTTTATTTCCAAAAATAATATATTTTCTTCTTGTCGGAAAAAAATGATATACTTTATTAATAATGATAAAAATCGTATTTTCATTTCTCTCGGATCCAAAACAATATTTACCAAAAATATATTTATAACGGTATTTTACGGAATATTTTGTAAGTTATGTTCTTGCGTTCGGTGTCACAATATTAAGTATGTAACTTATATATTTATTCCTTGATTTTTGGTATTATTTTGGATTGTAAATTCTTGGTATTTTGTTAAGTTATATTACTTTAAATCCTAAAATAATATAACTACTACACAAAGTATATACATAATCACACACAATGTGTAAATATATATTCTAAATACATATTTATCCATTTTTATTTATAAAAACCAACCTCCAATATTTGTATTTTTGTAATAAAAATTATGGCAAGGTTTATGTTGAAAACCATAGTTAAAACACACTTGTAAAATTTGTTTAGAAAATACTTTTCTAAATGTTTATATTTTTAGAAAATTTTGCCATAGTTTCCCCTAAAAATGGAGGTGTCCATGCTATCAAAGCATATCATTTTCTTTTCAACAATCATCATAAGCAATCAACAATCAATCTACACTTACCATGTGCTAAAACAAAGCTATCTACATAATGATCATGAACTTGAGTTTTCATAAAAACTTATAGTAACTTGGTAGTGTGTTTAGTAGACTTAGTTATCCTTTAAAGTGTGTTTATTTCTTTAAAAATCTCATTCTTGAAAGATTTGAGTGTTTACAACTTGTTAGAGGATTTTTCTAAAAATCATTATTCTTTTGAAATTTTCTTGTAAACAAAGTGTTCTTATACTTGTTTTACCCTTAGAAACATGATTAGTTTCTTTTAAAACAATGTTCATGTAATTATTTGTGATTTAGCTTGGTTTCTTTGGAAAACTATTTAAGAAATTATCCGCTCACAAGACTTGTATTTTGTTTAAATCATCATTACAAGAAAACAACTTTTATTATTCAAGTTCATGTAAACATAAAGCATGATGATCTTGGTCTTTCACAAGATCATCATATTAACTTACTAGATCATGTGTTTAATCACAATCTAGTAGGTTCCATATGATGTCTAACATCATTAACACTAATAATCAATCAACAAGAAGCAAATAAACACAAATCAACAAATATTCATATGTTTATAAGCTTATTTTTTTTTTAGGTAAAGGGTTACCCCGGTGAAATTTTATATTAACCAACAAATAAAACAGGGTGTGTCGTGACTTCAAAACACACCACTAGACTTGACATACCAAGCCTAGGGAAACAACCAATAGAAAAAAAAACCCCGACAAAACGTCACAACCAAGACAAGACTACACAAGGAAGCACGACCCAAACAAAAGAACGCTAGGCTAAAAACAACAAATAAACTCTCTTTAGCCCGGATCAAGGTCCATATTCTTCGAGATCAGCCATGTATCCAATGTCTTCCTATGCTTCGGTTCTCCACCAATTTTGAAACCCATATTTCTCAGCCGAACCGTATCAATGATAATCTTTGAGAGAGCACAAGCATTCCGTTGAACCTGAGAGAACAAGCGGTTGTTTCTTTGTTGCCATATAAAATACATTGAAGCTGCAATCAAAATATTACAAATAATATGATCCAAAGTCTTTGAGTTTGCATTGAGTTCCATCCATAGCATAATCGAAGACCACGAATCCGTAGCACTTCCCATGTCTACCATGTTCCTTACTAATCCCCATACCTCGGAAGAATAAGGACATTGGAAAAAAAGATGATCTCTAGAATCACGATCATGTTTGCACAACGGGCAGCACATGAGTTTCAAATTAGTAGCACTGCCCGCTTCCCAAACTGCCATCCTGTCTTGAATCTTCAGCTTATTCTTGATAACTAACCACAAGTGGAAGGAGTGTCGGGGAATGCATTGACTGAACCAGACCGAATTGACCCAATAAACCTTCCCCTCTCTGTGCCGCAAGCTATTCCAAGCCTCCCAGTTCTAAAATCCTGAATTTTACCGTCCGTATCTTTCCAGAATAAACGATCTTCCGCATCAGGCATGATCTGAGGAACGTTCACATCAATAAGAACCGGATATAGATCATACCATGCTTGGGGCCATAACCATTGACCATTATCAGTAATAATATCAGCAACCATAGAACTTAAAGATAACCCAACATTAGCAATGGCTCTTGGGGTGATAAAAGACCGAAGGGGACTATACGAACACCAATTATCACTCCAAGCATTAGTTTTTCGCCCATTCCGAATAGACATCCAGAAAAAAGACCGAACTCTAGTGTGAATAGCCAAAAGCTTCCTCCATCCCCAGCTAACGTTACCACGGCACTGGACATTCCAGAAGTTTGCACCCTTTAACTTATATGAATGTATCCACTGAACCCAAAGGGACGTACGGTTAGTAACTATGCTCCAAATATGAGACGTCAGAAGGGCCCTATTGACATCCATAATACTCCTGATGCCTAGGCCACCCTCTTCTTTTGGCATGCAAACATCCTTCCAGGCAACTTTAGCACGAACCGATCCCTGAGAACCTCCATTCCATAAGAAATAACGCAATCGCTTCTCCAAATCCTTAATAACACCATTGGGCAGCATAAAGACCGAAGCCCAATAAGAGTACATGGCTGCCAAAACCGAGTTGATAAGCTGGAGTCTCCCTGCAAACGACAATGACTTAGTCATCCAGTTATCAATACGTCTTTCTATACGCTCCACAAGGGATTTATAGTCACGAGCAGCCAGTCTAGTAGATATCAACAGAACACCAAGATAACGGACCGGCAATGACCCCTCTTGAAAAGGCATAATGGCCAGAATTTGATCTTTCACATGCCGAGGAACATTACTGAAGAAAACGGGGCTTTTGGGCGAGCTAGGAACCAGACCCAAGATTTTCGTAAACTTGTCAAGGGCTTCTCTTAAATGTTTAACCGAGGCACTATCACCATCAGAAAAAATGAACAAGTCATCAGCAAAGGAGACATTTATGATCTTTTGTTTTGGGCATCGAGCATGGAACTTAAATGATTCATGTGAAGCAGCTTGTTGCAATAGGAGAGATAAAACCTCCATAACTAGCATAAACAAATACGGGGACAAAGGGTCCCCTTGCCTTAGACCCCGCTTCCCTGCAAAATAACCATGAAGTTCACCATTAATGCTCAACGAATATGTTACTGTTGTAACGCAGGTCATAATCCAATTCACCATTTTGCTATGAAACCCAAATCGATGAAGAATTATTTCCAAGAAATGCCAGTTGACTGTATCATACGCCTTCTGAATATCAATCTTAAAAGCACATCTTGCTGGGCCGCGATTAAGATGATAATTATGCATCAATTCCTGCGTTAGAAGAATATTATCCGAGATTTTTCTTCCCGAAACAAACGCTGACTGATTTATGCTGACCAGATTGTCCAAACTCCCTTTAATCCTATCCGTGATTATCTTACCGATGCACTTAAAGAGAACATTACAGCAAGAGATAGGGCGGTAGTCAATAACCGAGTTAGGAGTGTCCTTTTTAGGAACCAGAGCGAGAATAGTATGGTTGACCTGCTTCAAAAGTTTACCATTATGAAAAAAATCCAGAATAGCATTAGTCACCTCATCTCCCACAATATCCCACGAATGTTTGAAGAACGCAGATGTGAACCCATCCGGACCAGGGGCCTTGTTTTCACCAATGTTAAACATGGCTGATTTCACCTCTTCTCGAGTCACTTGTCTAACCATATGATCAGCCGTGTCTTGGCTTAGGGTATTAATAAAAAGATCCTCATCATCAAAATTATGAACTTCCTGCTCGGAACCCAAGAAATTCAAGTAATGATCCACAAGGGCAGTTGTGACATCCTCACCCTCAAACCGATTCCCATGCACATCGTGAATACAATAAATTTTGTTTCTAGAGTTCCTACTTTTGACAGCATTGTGAAAGTAGGTTGTATTCGAATCACCCGCACAAAGCCATTCAACCTTAGATTTTTGTTTTAAGAAGCATTCCTCATCATAAGCCACCTCCTGAAATTCATGAAGACATTTGGCAGCTAAGTTACGAGCTTCAACATCTAAAGGGTTTGCATCAACAAGTTGCTGAATCGAATCCAATTCACTACGCAGCCGATTAACCTTATCATGGAGATTTCCTTGGAGGTGCAAAAGCTTACGGAAACACGGTTTAAGGTTCCTCATCTTCTTAATAACCGAAAACATAGTACAACCTTGCACTCCCTTAGCCCATTCATTAACAACATATTGTCTGAATTCCGGTTTAGAAGTCAAAAAATTTGGAAATTTAAAAGGCCTCTGTTTTGTTCGAGTAATAGACGATAGCTTTAGAACACAAGGAGTATGGTCAGAAACCCGAGCAGGCTGAAACATCGCATACACATCCGAGAACAAATCCATAAACTTCATATTACTCATAATGCGGTCTATTTTCTTGAGGACTCCAATCCCTTCTTTCGGTTTCTGATTCCAGGTGTAATGCAACCCATGACTCTTAACATCCACAAGCTCAACAACTTGGATGCAATCAAAAAATTCTCTCATACCAATGGTGTGACTTGAAGTACCATATAAGCAATCTTCCATATTGAGGGCTGCATTAAAATCTCCTAGAACTACCCACGGGTGATCATGAGCTAAGCTATTATGCTTACATAAATCATCCCAAAGAGTTCTACGATCTTGATACTTATTCTCCGCATAGACAAAGGAACAAAAAGACGATTTTGATTCAGCTTTTAAATGGATTTGGGTGTGGATAACCTGATCTAATTGAGAGAGCACCATGAGATCAACATCATTCGTATTCCACCCCAAGATAATTCTAGTTCCTCTTTGACATAAGCCTCCATTCGAAGTCCAATTCCACTTTCGGAAGACATTCTTGCACACTTTCCCAAGATTATTCACATTAACATGGGTCTCTAAAACAGCACATACACTTAGCTGATTTTCAGCAATGAGAACACACACCTCGTTTTGTTTCAGGGGACGATTCAAACCTCTTATATTCCAAACAGCAACACTACCCATTTAAACCGTTAGAACCGGGAGTGCTTGCCCCCTCAGATTGACTATCCATCATATTGTTACTCATAAATTTAGACATTTCCGTTGGGATCGTCTCTAGCACCTCCTCATTATCTTAGTGATCTTGACCACTTCTACCTTCTCTAAAGGTTGATCATTATCAGCCTTAGGTCGGTCACCATCATCATCTGTAGATAAAGCCTGAAACGAGTTTGTCACTTTCACCATTGGCTGCCCACTAATAGATTTTGTACCAGATGTACTAGCTCCAGAATTGTTCATCTTCGGTTTATACATAACCTTCGGCTTTTGCTTCTTTTGGGGAAAAGCTTGCTTAGCTACTCGCCTCCTATCCGTTATAAAGCCTTCCTCGTCCACCGTAACCTGTTTTACTTTACCCTTATCAATCTTGCTACATGTGTGTTCGTCATGGCCAAACAAACAACATGTAGCACAACGAAGTGGTCTCCATTCATATTCAACTTTAATACATTCCATAATATAGCCCTCCTCATCCATCTTAGGGATAGCGATAGATATATAATCTTTGAGCTCACTCTCCGCATTTACCTCTATCATAGCACGGGCATAACTACTCCTACCCTAATTCTCTGCACACATATCCGCTGTGTATGAATCCAATCTCTTAGGCACTCCCAACTTAGAAGCCAACAAGCTTAAGCCATCATCCGAGTGTACTGCAATTGGAACATTATGCATTTTGACCCAAAGTGGAAGTGTTTTAATGCCATCTTTTTTTAAGCTAACCTTCGGCGACCAAACATTAAGAAATAAAGGAATTTTCCTTATCAACCACGGACCACCTTCCAGCACTTTCATCATACCCTCCTTCTCGTCAAACTTGAAGAAAAAGAAACCCAATGAGTTCATCATTAGCTTAGAGAATCCAAACTTTGACCAAACATTTTTGGCATAATATTCTACCACCGGGTAAGGAAGTCTATTCGCCAAGAAATAACCATATAATACGTTTTCAAATTTATCCTGGACCTGTTTAACAACCTCTTTAGGAATAACAATGTCAGCATCTTCTCTTATCTCAGCCGGTTGCATAAATCTGAAGTTTACTTCTCTTTTGGTTCGATTCTTGGACTGAAGTTTGTCAGCATACGAAGTCTTGTTGTCTTTTTTTTGTAGGATCCCAAAAACCCTCTTCATCAAGATCAGCACCCTTCTTCGCCACGTTACTCGAACTAGGGTTTGCATGGGTGTCCATCTTGGCAGCCGTATACCCACCTCCATATCCCCACGTAGCATCTAATTCCACAGGCTTCGATATTTCAAACAAACCATCTATCACCGAAGCATTATTAGTAGAGTACATACCACGTCTCGGCATCATAGGATTACCCTCAATATTTGTTACTCGCAGTCCAATCCCACGCACCGGTGGTGTGTTATCATCATTCCCAGGTGTACCATGATCCAAAGGCTTGATACCATCACTGTTTCCCTCCATGCATGCAAGAAACCAAACAGTAGCAAAGATGCGACAAGAGATTTCGGCAGAAACCCTAATCAGCCGACAAATAAAAAATCTCCTTTATTAAGAATAACCACGAGAAATCAAGAAAACATGCAACGAACCAGAAGACCAAACAAGAATAACCCCAACAAATTGGCGGCAAAACCCTAGCAAGATAATATGAAACAAAACAAACCCTAATCCTGACTTCAAAAGATTAGAAACCACGGTAGAAGTCTAGAAACCTTACTCAGAAGGATCGACAACACCACAATTGCTAACCCAGATCGATCAAGAATAAGATCAGATTGAACAAGGAACTAGGGTTTCCTCAGGATCGCCAAAATCGCCCAGAGCCTTCCCTGCACCTTCCGTTTATAAGCTTATGTTAGAGATTCATGAATATGTCTTTTAATGTTCATCATGTTTATCAATGTACATCATCTTTTAACCAACAAGATATGAAGTAACAAAGGGTTATGAGGGCCTTACTACTAGCACAAGGCTAGGGAAGAACACTAGATGATTGAGATGACAAATGTGGAGGATAAAAGCTAATGGGAGAGGTCCTTCAAGATCCAAGACCACCAAGCTTGCTTAAACACCTTCTTGCACCATGTAATGAACTTGGAAATGGATGATTAATGGATGAAAGTGATGGTGGTGTTGGTGTGGTTCTCGGCCGAGAGAAGAGGGAGGAGGGGGAGAGAGATGTTGGTGAAGTGTGTGGGTGATTATGAGAGCTTATGGATCTTCTTATAACCATCTAATGTTATTACCCAATGGTTTATTTGTTTCAATAGTACATGGCACAATCTTCTACTAAATCATTTAAGATTATATAGTATCTTGCAAGATCATGTAATGTTAGGATCTGAGTTTGGATTGATTGTGATTTGTGTTTGAATTTAAATGAACAAATGGAAGAGTAGTGCAGCGGAATTTAATGGAAGCAAACTTTTCACAATCAAACAGAAGAAATGCTATCAATCATACATTTTCAAACACTGAATCAAATGATTAAATTTATTTTTAAACTCTGATTACAATGCGTGTATGATATGCAAACTCCCCCTCAGCCTGAGCTCAGTGTTTGTTCGTGCAGAAAGAAGATGGTGAAAGAGCTAAACAGAACAGTACAGAGTATTGTTCTATTTATAGGCACTTGCAAACCACTGAGCATCAAAGCTGACGTCACCATGAAAGTGACATCTAACCTCCTAACAAACTCTAACCTCTGATCTATACAGACACTGCTATGCTAACTACTGATATTACATTTCAATACACAAAACAGACTCAAACTGCTGCTGCATCCTTCCACTGCTATGAACCCATCAGTTCTTGTCATGATCAGCAATGCTTGAACCAAGGCAATAGATTGAGCAGCAGAGCTTTAGTTCTTCTATCAGACTTTGTCTTGATCAGCAGTTTGCATGATCAACAGATAGGAGGTCAGCAGATGTTGAAACCACTTTCAAGGGGAGAGACTTGCAACCAAACATCTGCTTATTCTGAATCTACTGCTGGGATCCAGTTTTGGCTTTTATTATCTATTCCTTTGGTAGGGTTCAATCCCAATAATCTCCCCCTGGAACAGATAATGCCAAAACTCTCCATTATTGTAGATTTTTATTGCCTCAACAACAGTTCCCTTATTTGCCCTTTGAATTGTAGTTCAAAAGTCAAGGCATATGTATCATCATCATCCCTGCTAAGTGGAAGATCAAGGAGATCCTGCAAATCTTCAAGTCTCAGGCCAAGAGCTTGTTCCCTTGTAAATTTCTTCACTTCGCCATCCGCCCTAACCATAGTCAATACGTGGTTCTGTTTTCCAGTTTTCCACTCTTGTATTTTTAGGCGTAATGGGTTTCTTGGGAGATTTTTATTTGTTGAGGAGTTTGGTGATGCTGGCCTATTCATAACTGGCTGAGCAGTATGTGCAGATTTTTCCAGTTCAGATTCTTCTTTCAACATTAATAAAAAGCCCTTTTTCACAATGGCATTTCCAGTAAGTATATCTTGAACTGTTTCAGAACCTAACTGGCTTTATCTCCTTCTTTTGTAGATGGCAGTACCAGCAGGAGCAGTGGTTCTTTTGGGATGGGTCTTTGATGATCCTTTTGAAACCTCTGCTTTGGAGTAATCAGGTTTTTGTGAAGTTGTTGGATCTTTCTTCCTAAGCTCTTCCAACCTTTTGTAGGTGGCCCTGACCCTCGCTTCTCCCCACTTAGACACAGAGTTCTTTGACCCATATTCAGCAATTATCAGCTCCTCTTTCATTCTCTTCAGCTCTAAAGCCTTATCAGCTTCAACCCTTTTGAATTTTTCAGGGGGAGTCTGCTCGACCTTATTCTTGATCATTTCATGAATCCTGGCTACTTCTTTTTCAAGCTCAGGAATGGTCTAGTTTCTGTACATGTGTTTCCCCCCCTTGTATGTCTTGTAGGTCAAAATGTTTTCAATGTAGTCTTTTCTCAAGGACTCATCTGCCTTCTCAGAGATTTGCTGACATACATTTTTTGCAAACTGTTCCAAAGCTTTGACCTGTGTAAGTAGAAACTGATAGTTTGTTGATACTCTCTATCAGATTTCCCTTGTTTGTTTTTTATTGAGATATCCTCTGCTTGCTTGGCCTTGATTTTCAAGTATTCTTCAATATTTGTTGGCCTGGGATATCCTTCAATCGATGGCAAGCTCCTTTTGGCAGGTTCATCCTCATAGTAGAAAGACTTAATTTCATCTCTGACTGTTACAAGTTCAAGAGGAAACAGAACACCTGCAGGAGGTAAGGGTTTGTACATTTGAGCTGAAGAGAGAGGAATGGGTTTTGGAATTGTGATAAGTGTTTGGGATTTTGAAGCTTTTGAAGCTTTTGGTGGTGGTGATGGAGAATCATCATCTGATATGACAACCCTTCTCCTTTTTATTTTAGGGAAGGTAGATGATGTTTTGGGTGGATCAGTGGGAGTGATTTAGGTGACAGTGGTTTGTGACTGACTAACAGCTGTTGAAACAACTGGTGTTTCAACCACTGTTGTCATTACAACAGATGTTTTAACATCTGCTGTCTTCTGCTTTAGAGCAGGAACTGATGGTGGTGGTAAGGCAGTGGTAGTGGTGTGTGTTGAAGTGGTGTGTGTTTGAATGGGAGCAGTTGTTGTAACAACAGATGTTTCAGCAACTGTTTGGATGGAGGTTTGATGTTGGTGGCTTTTGGACAGTGGTTTTGGAGTGTGCTTTGGAAGGCTGGATGGTGTGGATTTGGGTTTCCTTACTTTTCTAGTAAGATTTCCTTTTGGAATCGGATTTTTGATCATCCTTTACACCAGAACAACCCTACGCATTCAGCTCCATAAAAGCTCTTTTCTCCTCATTCCACCTTGCTAGATCCTTTGCCGCTCTATCCTTCTTTACACTTATGACAGCATCATCAAGTGCATTCTGGGTAACATCAACCTTTTTACTACCATCTGGCAAAGGAATATCTCTGAGCATAGCATCTTTTTCTGTGTCAAGGTATAGCCCATTATCAATCCCTTTCTTTCCCACTCCTTAATTTTCTCCCCCTTTTTGGCATTATCTGTAGGGAGGTCATCAATATAAAGTACAGTCGGAGGAGCAGTGCCAGTGGTTGTCAACAAATGGGCCTTAAGAGCCTTGATGTCATCGTTTGTATCCCTGAACATAGACTCCATTGCCTTTTTGAGACCTTGAACATGTTTCGGATGTTCGTGCTCGGCCAACTGAAATTGTTGATGGAGAAAAGGTTGAAAGAAGTTCCAGAGCTCATTTGTAACATCTGCTGGCGGTGGAGCAGGTGTTTGAGATGGAACAGCAGTGGATGGTACCTTTTGAATTGTTAACAACTGTTGCAGCATGTCTTTAATTTCTGCAACAGATGTGTCTGATTTTTCAATACGTTCCGTCAATTCTTGGTACTTTAAACCATCACCCAATTTAATGGGATCATCTGATTTCCCACTAGCAGTGGTTTTATCAGAAGTGGAGGTAGGGACTATACTCCAAACATCAACAACTGAGTCCCCTTTTTCTTGGTACTGGGTCTTCTTCCTTCAACACTTGATAATCTTTTGATTGAGCCAGTGGTTAATACAAACTCACTAGCAGATAACAGAGGTGTTATGGAAGGAATTGCCTCCAAGGAAGTCTTATTGATGTAAACATTGTCCAAGTGTAAACTTGTAGGTTCAGCACTTATAGTGGCTGTTTCACTTGGAATACCACCAAGAGTTACTTGTAACTCAAGGAGTGTAACCTGCTCAGGTTGTGTTGGTGGGTTAACAAAGATTGATACATCAAGCCCAGTCTCATGTTGAAGTATATTTCTCATGAATAGGTGAGTGAGAAGGACTGGTTTGTGCTAGGTTCAAATCAATTGCGTCCAACAACAGTTTGGTGTTTGGTGGAATTGGGGATGTGAAGGTGGGTTTAGAAAGCGGAATTGCCCCGGGTATTGGGCTGTTGAGGATGGAAACGAGTGCTTCCAGAGCCTCATGATGTAGTGACCCTATTTGTACAACCTATTCTTTTTGTGAAGAGACAGGAGGAGTTTCAGGTATGGGTTGAGATATTTCTACCAACTTCTGTGAGGAAGTAGCAGCAGTGGTTTGTTGTGATTTTTGTGCAATCACAGGCAATTGCTCTGGTATCTCATCCTCCAGAGTTGCCTTTTTGATGGGTTTGGGGGATTTTTGATTTTTCTTTTTCTGTGGCTTTTTGGTGATTTTAGGTGTGGGTTTCAAGACAGTTGTTTGGCTGCCTTGATCACCTTGAGCAGTGGGCTCAGCAGCAGATACCTGAGGAGCAGTGTTTGCTGCTAAAGTCTGCTCAGGCACCTCTGCTTGTGTTTTACAAGGCGTTAACATTCTTGAAAATGTTTCAGCAGTTAAGCTGTTTATTTGAAAAGATTCACCTTGGTTTATTACCGCAATATCATCCTTACTGAACTTTTTCTCAAAATAATAGCTTAAGAATCTTGGAAACGGTAAGAAAGATTTTGTTTCAACATTTTTAACCAAATCATTGAAAATTACAATGGAGTAGTTAAGATTTTCTCCTTGTAAAATAGCATACCCCAAGTTTTAAATTTTCAATGGTATTTCATTAAAGGAAGTGGTTTTGTTTGAAACACACATGAGAAGGATATGAAATAAAAATATGGTTGCAGAAGGGAAGAAACCTTTTTGTAAGGTATCCCTCTTCATTGAGTCTGCATACCCTCTCTCAATGAAGTCAGTTTTTAACTCGTTTTTAGGGAAAGAATCTTTACCTTCCTGGTCAGCGAGCTGAAAGACCTCAGATATTTTCTTCTACAGAGTAGAGTAAATGGCTATGATATCTTCTCCTTGTTTTTCAAGGATGCAATTTTTCCAAAACTCTCTCTGAGTTTGCAGGTAAATGGGTGCGTTAGCGGTCAACAAAGTTTTATACTTTGAGGCGTTGAGTATGTCGAGGATGGAATCAAATGTATCGATGTTGCTGGGTTTTGTGAGAAGACCCAGTAGATTGTGAGATGGTTTGTGTGGGATGTCGGTGGAGGTAGCCTTTTGAGAGGCCCCTTTTGAAGCTTTTGCGGATGATTTCGATTTTGTCATTTTGAAGATGAGTATCGAAGATGAGATTTTGGAGAGATTTGACGAAATGTGATGGAAACTGCTTTGAGAAGAGAACTTTTGAGAATTCAATTCGATAGTGAAACCCTGTTTGGATGTTGAAAGGGGGTTTTATAGAGGAAGAGTGAATGTTGACGTGGCAGCAGTTACAGAAGGTCTGACCCCTAAGTACTGCCCGCATGCCATCCCCTGGTGAAGTGAAGGACAATACTTTTAAACAGTACAGGTTGTGAAAACAATTGGTGAGAACAGCAGTTGTAATGATAATGGAGGACAGTGGATGCTTTTTACCATCAGTAGATAGCTCAGCAGTGGATGCACCACTGATTTTGACCATCAGTGGTTAACCAAAGAAAATGAGAACAAGGGATGACTTTCAGCAGAGGACAAACATTTTTGTAGAAGCACAGACTTTTTGAACCCATCAGTGGTTATGGCAGACTTTTAGGATTTTAATGAAAGATTCATTTTAGCTATTTTTAAGGATGGATTTTCGATTTTCTAAAAACATTTTAATGCTTTTATTCATGGAAAACAGGATTTTGCCTGTTATTCCATGTTAAGCATGCCAATCTTAGAGATCAAGCTTTCAAAGGTGGATGTGTCTAATGCTTTGGTTAGCACATCTGCCAGCTGATCCTTAGTTGGAACATGATGCAGAGAAATAAAACCTTTTTCATAGCAATCCCTCACAAAGTGATGTCTGATGTCGATATGTTTGGTGGTTGAATGGGAAACTGGATTTTTGATGATATTTTCTGCTGCCTGGCTGTCCAACATAAGTGGTGTCTTCAAGGCAGTGATACCAAAATCCAGTAACTGATTTTGAAGCCAGAGCAGTTGGGCTGTACAGCTTGCAGCAGCTATGTATTCTGCCTCAGCAGTGGATATGGAGACAGCTGCTTGCTTTTTGCTTTGCCAAGACACTAAGCAATTGCCTAGGAATTGGCACCCTCCTGAAGTGGACTTCCTTGTTTTATCACATCCAGCAAAGTCACTATCTGAGAAACCTGAAAGCTCAATTTTACCATCAGCTGGATACCAGATACCAAGTGTGGGAGCACCTTTGAGGTATCTGAATATCCTTTTTACAGCAATAAGGTTTGACTTTCTAGGGGCTGATTGGGATCTTGCACAGACACATGTTGCAAACATGATATCTGGTCTAGATGCAGTTAGGTACAATAAAGACCCAATCATGCTTCTATATAAGGTCTGATCAACCAAATCATCCTTTTCTTCAGACACGACCAATTTATTGGTTGCAATGGGTGTACTACATGTCTTACAATCATCCATATCAAATTTCTTTAAAAGCTCTTTGGCATATTTGCCTTGATGGATGAAAGTACCATTTTGCAGCTGCCTTACTTGGAGACCAAGAAAGCATTGAAGTTCACCCATTGCACTCATTTCAAACTCAGCTGTCATGAGTTGCCTGAACTCCTCACACATTTTATTGCATGTGCTTCCAAAAGTGATATCATCCACATAAATCTGGACAATCATCAAATCCTTTCCTCTCCATTTTAAAAATAGTGTTTTATCAATCCTGCCTCTGGTGAAACCAATGGAAAGTAAAAAGGTGGAAAGACTTTCATACCAGGCTCTTGGTGCTTGTTTCAAGCCATACAAAGCTTTATTTAGCTTGTAGACATGATCTGGATAAAATGGATCCTCAAAACCTGGAGGTTGACAGACATATACCTCTTCTTGAATTTTACCATAGAGGAAAGCACATTTGATATCCATTTGATACACCTTGATGTTGTGGTTGACAGCAAAGGCTAGAAAGAGTCTGATAGCTTCAAGTCGTGCTACCGGGGCAAATGTTTCATCATAGTCAATACCCTCTTCTTGTCTGTAGCCTTGAACCACAAGCCTGGCTTTATTTTTGACAACAATACCCCTTTCATCAGTTTTGTTTTTGAAGACCCACTTTGTGCCAATAGGACTTACATTCTCTGGCAGTGGTACAAGCTCCCATACTTGTTGTCTTCTGAACTGTTGGAGCTCTTCTTGCATGGCTTCTACCCAGCTGTTGTCTTTCAGTGCCTCTTGGTACTTGACTGGCTGATGGAGTGATAGGAAGCCAGCAAAAAGACAAATGTTTTGGGACTGCTTTCTTGTGAGCACCCCTTCATTGATGTTGCCAATGATTTGATCTGGTGGATGAGATTTCAAGAAGATTAGCTCTCCTTGGTATGGAATGATGGCATTTTGTGGTGAAGGCTGCAGATGTGTATCATCTGAGCTAACCACTGCTGGTGACTTTGATGACCCAGCAGTGGCTTCAAAAGGTGGAGGCATTGGAGGTAAAGGTGTGGACACCTGCTGACTTTGATCCACTGTTTGAGGACTTTTGTCAGCAGTGTTTGATGAGGTGGAAGCAGTGGTTAAGGGGCTACTTTGGTCAACAACTGTTGAGGTAGCAGTGGTTGAGCTTTGACAACTGTTTTGAACAACTGATGCTCTCCCTTTTGAAGCAGACTTTTGAGGAATGATGATTTCATATCCATAGTCTGGTGATGAATCTTCTGATGGACCTGCAGTGTTAGTCTTGACAGCAGTATTTTCAAAAGTGAATTTTTCAAGATCAAACAATTCTACAGGATTTGCAGGGATTTTCATTGATGAAAGTTCATTGAACTTTACATTCAAGGTCTCTTCCACTGCTTTGGTCCGTGTATTAAACACTTTGTAGGCCTTAGCAGTGGTTGAGTATCCCAAGTGATATCCCATATCGATTGTGGCTGCAAACTTTGAGATAGAATCTTTTAAGTTCAAAATTAAGCAGCGGCAACCAAAAACTTTGAAATATGAGATTAATGGCTTTATTTTATACAGAATTTCATAAGCAGTCTTTTTGTGCCTGGGGTTGATCAAAACTCTGTTTTGGACATAGCAAGCAGTGTTTACTGCTTCTGCCCAAAAAGTTAATGGCAAACCTGAATCTGCAAGCATGGTTCTAGCAGCCTCAATCAATGTTCTGTTCTTTCTTTCAACAACCCCATTTTGCTCTAGTGTTCTAGGAATGCTGTACTGCCTTACAATTCCTTTCTTCACACAGAAGGCATCCAACTCCTTATTTTTGAATTCTGTGCCATTGTCACTCCTGAAGACTTTTACTGGAAGGTCAAATTGCTTTTCAACCTGTATCACAAAGTCTTGCAAAATGCCTGCAGTCTCGTCTTTTGAGTGTAAAAAGAAGGTCCATGTAAACCTAGAGAAGTCATCAACAATAACCAAACAATATCTTTTCTTTTTGAGACTCATGACTTGCACTGGGCCAAACAAATCCATGTGCAGCATTTGCAAACACTGGGTTGTTTTGGACTCTTCAATGGACTTAAAAGAGCTCTTGTGCTGTTTTCCTTTTAAACAGGAAACACAGTGTTCATGACATGAAAACATTTTTTGTGGTAAGCCTCTTACTAAGCATTTTTTGAAATTTCATTGATTGTTTTGAGATTTGTGTGTCCCAGTCTTTTGTGCCATAGCTCTGTCTCTTTGTTAGAGGCAGCTGAGAACAAACAGGCATCAGCTCTGGGACACTCTCTTGACATGTCAACAACATAAACATTGCCACTTCTTTGAGCAACAAGTTTTGTTGAGCCTTCCTTGATTATTGCTTCAATCTTACTAACCATTTCTGGTCCAATAATCCTACAACAATCCTTTGTGAAGAATGATCCAAACCCTTTATCACTCATTTGAGACACACTCAGGAGGTTGAATTTCAGATTATCAATAAGATTGACATTTTCAAATTTTACATTTCCAGACTTTACTGTTCCAGACCCCAGAATTTTTCCCTTACTATTATTACCAAAGGATATATCACCCCCTCCATGAATTTTGAAATCTTGAAGAAGGGCTTTACATCCTGTCATGTGCCTGGAGCCTCCACTATCTACATACCAAAGACTATCTAAGCATGCAGAAGCTCCCTGCACATGAAGTAAATGGATTAGTTCATAGAGGTTTCCAAAGCCAACAGGGCTTTGGATGGGGTCTCAACAGTGACTGGGATGGAGGCAGATGCATGGACAGTGGTTTGCTCAGGGGTTTGAACATTTTTGGAAATGTTTTTCTCTAACCACTGTTGGGGGTCTTGACCCATCATCTGTTGATAACCAAAAGGATGTCTGTTCACTCTTGGTTTAGAGGGCTTTTTGTAAGCCTCATAAACATATGGAATCCTTTGGTATGATGCTTTTTCCTTGCCTTTTCTGAATTGATTGGCAGGGGGTGCATCAGTCACCTGTACATCTCTTTGGACAGACTTTTGGTTCAGCTGTTTTGTGACAGCTGTTTGGACAGGGACAAACAGTGGTTGTTTCTTGGTGAACTTGACAGATGATGTTGATGGACTCAAGGATGTTTTTGCAGTGTATTCATTCCTTTTTATGTCAAAGTTTTTGAGATACACACATGCTTGAGTTTTGTGATTATCTTTACCACAGATGGTGCAGCTTTCAGCAGGTAAAATGATGCTTGTTTTGTTTATATCATATGCTTTTAGATGAAAACAGTATTTTGTTAGATGATTCTTCTTTTCACAGAACTCACAAAACAAGTTTTTGATCTTTTCTCTTTTCTTCCTTTTCTCAGATTCCTTTGCAACAGAGTTTTGAACCTCTGTTGGGATATCTTTGATAGGAATGACTCTTGCTTTTGGAGCTTTTAACCATCAGTGATTGTGAAATCCATTGGTTTGAAATTTTCAAGGATATCACACTCATCAGACCATGTGGGTTTAAATTGGTATTTCTCAATTTCCTCAAAAGTTGAGGATCCCACAGATCTTTCCAGAGTAATTTTCTTACCAAGTTTGTCGGTTATTTTAACCTCTTGGCCATTTTTGTTGGTTGGTATGATTTCAGTAGAAACAGCTTGCATTGCAGCAGTGCTTGCATTGTCATCATATTTTCTATGCCCTATACCAAACTTGACATTGCTTTTAAGCTGTTTCTCAAGCATAACCTCATACCCTTTGCAAGACTCTACCCATCTTTCACCAGTGATCTGGGTAGACTCTAGCTCCTTTTTGCAAACTTGGTATTTTTCTACCGTAGTTTGGAGTTGAGTTTTGGTTATGCTTTGTTCTTCTTTCAAGCTGCTGATCTCTTTATCTTTTTCAGCCAATTTGTTTCTAAGTTCTTTCAATGACTTGTCAAATTTGACCTCATCAGACAAGATTTTATCTCTAAGGTTCTCATTCACCTCTTTAATGTTATCAAATGCAATAACACAGTTGTCTGAACAAAGTTTTTCAAGAACTTGAGGTGCTACCTTAGCAGTAGCCATCATGGCACAATCACATTGATAATTATCTTCTTCATCAGCTCTCTCTTCTACATCACCAGCTTTCTTCAACTCTCCTTTTTCCTTGTCTTCTTTGGACCAAGGATCGGTCAGTGGTTCAATCAGGGTTTCTGAACTTTCTTCCAGCAGTAGTTCACCAGCAACTGCAGTAACCACTGCTTCAGCAACTTCATCCACTGTTTCAGCACTTAGCTGTTCACCTTCAGCTTCATCCCCTTCTTGTATTGACTCTAATGCCATCAAACAGTATTCATCATTAAAAGCATCATTAGAAGCATATAGAGCAAAATTTTCATCACCGAGTTCATCAGGCATGCTGCTCCAATCAACAAAGCCTTGTGTGAAAAAGCTTTGCTGATCTGGTTGTGTCATAGTTGGAGCAGCTGTTTGAGGTGCAACAGGTTGCACTTGTGCCTGAGGAACAGGGGCTTGAACATACTGAATTTGTGGAACAGTGGTTTGAACATAATGCACTGGCACAGGGGTTGCAGCATATTGAGCAGTGTTAACATGTGCTGCAGGGGCATATTGGGTATAGTGCACAGTGTTTTGTTGTTGTGGTCTAGGGTTTGTGCTAGGGTGAGTTATTATGGGACCAGTAGTTTGACTCCTACATTCTCTAGCAAAGTGACCTAGCCTACTGCACTTGTAACACTTGATTTTCAACTTATCTAACCCCACCCTTAGATTTCCATGAAGCCCTGGAAATTTTCTCCCTATTCTTTTGTAGAACTTGCTTGTTCTTACACTAAGCAAGGCCAACTGATGCAAGATGTCCATCTCTTCTAAGTCAGTGGGATCAAAATGTTGCAAATCATTCAGCTCAAAAGACAAATTATCTGACTTCTGGTTTTCAGTATTTGCTGTGAAAGCATAATTTGTAGTGTGAGAATCAGAGTTGGCAAAGTTACCCCCAGCAGTTATGTCAATAAAGTGATCATAACTCTGATCCTTACTGCTACTGCCAGATTCTTCCTGACCAAACAGAGCTGTGCTGCCGAATGAATAGTCATCAGCAACTTTACCAGACTCTTGCAACCTCCTTTTTTGGTTCAACTCCCTTTCATAGGTCAGGAGTCTACCATGGAGTTGGGTCAGGGTCAGATCTTTGAATTCAGCTGAATTCCTGGTGACAAAAGCAATTGTGTCCCATTTTTCTGGCAATGATCTAAGGAACCTGCTATTTTGGGTTGCATTCGGAAATGTAACCTTAACAAGCCTTAGTTCACTGATGAGACAACTGAAACGTTCAAATTGTTGGGTTAGTGACTCCCCCTTGATGTGACAAAACGTATCATACTGCCGATTCAGAATTTCCCTATTGTTTTCGATAACCTCCTTCGTTCCTCCGAACTGTTCCTTCAATGCATCCCACAACTCTTTTGCACAGTTACAATGTAACAGTCCAGCATAGATTTCATTAGGAAGTGCAGAGGCTAGGATGCTAAACGCTTTGGCATCCAGTTCAAACTTCTGAAAATCCAACTCAGTGTAATTTTCAGTTGGTTTAGGAACGGACTTTTTGGCATCCTCTGCGCTTGGCACCATAGGAACATGAACATGAGGACCGAAAACGACAGACTTCCAACATCCAGTGTTTTGTTGAGCGAGGATGTGACTCATCCTTCGCTCCCAGATGTTGTACTCATTTCTTTTCAGCATAGGTGGTTTAAACAAAGAGCCAATGTTATTTTTATCATCTTGTGATTGCGACATCTTTCCGGTTGTTTTACAGGCACTGATTAATCAACTTTATCGGTGATTAAACCTTACTCTGTTTTTCAACACAACGAACAAACGATCAGTATCAACAATTTCGAGCTGAACTATTTACGTCAAAATGATTGTTAGATCAAGTTTGATTGTCCAAGCTCTTATACCAATTGTTAGGATCTGAGTTTGGATTGATTGTGATTTGTGTTTGAATTTAAATGAACAAATGGAAGAGTAGTGCAGCGGAATTTAATGGAAGCAAACTTTTCACAATCAAACAGAAGAAATGCTATCAATCATACATTTTCAAACACTGAATCAAATGATTAAATTTATTTTTAAACTCTGATTACAATGCGTGTATGATATGCAAACTCCCCCTCAGCCTGAGCTCAGTGTTTGTTCGTGCAGAAAGAAGATGGTGAAAGAGCTAAACAGAACAGTACAGAGTACTGTTCTATTTATAGGCACTTGCAAACCAGTGAGCATCAAAGCTGACGTCACCATGAAAGTGACATCTAACCTCCTAACAAACTCTAACCTCTGATCTATCCAGACACTGCTATGCTAACTACTGATATTACATTTCAATACATAAAACATACTCAAACTGCTGCTGCATCCTTTCACTGCTGTGAACCCATCAGTTCTTGTCATGATCAGCAATGCTTGAACCAAGGCAGTAGATTGAGCAGCAGAGCTTTAGTTCTTCTATCAGAATTTGTCTTGATCAGCAGTTGTAGGTCAGCAGTTTGAATGATCAGCAGATAGGAGGTCAGCAGATGTTGAAACCACTTTCAAGGGGAGAGACTTGCAACCAAACATCTGCTTATTCTGAATCTATTGTTGTGATCCAGTTTTGGCTTTTATTATCTGTTCCTTTGGTAGGGTTCAATCCCAACATGTAAGATTACACAAGTTCAAAGGTGGGGCCACTAAGGTGTCCGTCCACTTACATGGGGGGGGGGGAGTATTAGTTGGTTTTTAATGGTAAGTTAGATTATTAGTTAGGATTCTAAGTGTATTAGTTAGTGTTCATGTGTATGATATGTTATATGGTGTGTTAGGGTGTTCGGGGATCATAACTAGCTCAGAAACACTAAAACAATGCTTCTAGTATAATTTTGGTGTTTCGGGTAATGTCTGGTTGTTCGGTTAGATACCGGTTCGTTAAAGTGTCAAGCTATTCTGTTTAGTGATCTTTAAGTACCGTTTTGTGACACTTTTAATTCCCGACACTTAGGAAAGCATTCAGGACCATTTAGTCATGTTTTTGCATGTCAACAACTTGTTAAAATGCTGAATTTTACTGAAATATGCTGAATTCAGCACTTTGAGTGGGTTTTAGGCACTTTCCGGCACTTAAACTATCACCTAGTGAAGCAGTTTTATGATCCTTACTTTCCTACACTATACCAGTGTAGTACCTTGTCTCTGGCCCATACAGGGTCTCAAAACACTGTTTGTCTATGTTCTGAACAATGTCAGCATTTTTCTGAGTTATTCGCTAACTGTGCTAACCATGCTTTGTGCATTGTTTATGTCACTAAGAGTTTGTATGTAAAAATGATGTGACAGTATGAAATGTGATGCACATGTATGTAGGATGCAATAATTAGAAAGCAGTTTAAGTCATCTGTTGTAATTGAGCACAGTCATTAAGCACTAATCATGATTAATTAAATTGTACGGATACCTGGACTTTTTTGATGGTTGTCACATTCTCCCCCTGTTAAGAAAATTTTGTCCCGAAATTTCGGGCTCTGCTACTAGCTGCAGGGGAGTTGGGGAACAAATGTGGGTATTTAGCTTTCATGCGATCCTCATGTTCCCAAGTAAATTCTGGGCCGTGACGCGCATTCCAACGAACCATGACGAGTTTGACACTACTCCTACGCGTCTTGTTAACCTTCCAATCAGTAACCTCAACGGGGTTCTTCAGTAAAGTGGAGTGTGTCGTCAATGTGGACTTCATCGGCAGGAATGACAACTATTTCTTGAGTTGGACTCTTTTTCAGATTAGATACATGAAATGTATCATGAACGCCATTCAGTTCTGCGGGTAGATCCAACTTGTAAGCTACAAGACCAATCCTTTCCAGGGTTCTGAACGGTCCAATGTATTGCGGGTTCAAATTTCCACGCTTCCTAAAGCGTGCTACACCCTTCCACGGTGAAACCTTTAATAAGACCATATCTCCCACTTGAAACTCCAAAGGTTTCCTCCGTTGATCTGTATAGCTCTTTTGTCGATCATGAGCCGCCTTGATGCGCTCTCGGATTTGTATAATCTTGTCTGTCGTCTCTTGAACCAATTCGGGACCAACAAGCTGTCTATCACCCGCATCTGCCAGCATAATGGTGATCAACACTTGTGTCCATAGAGAGCTTCAAACGGTGCAGCTTGAATGCTTGCATGGTAACTGTTGTTGTATGAGAATTCAACCAGAGGTAGATGGGTGTCCCAACTGCCACCCAAATCCATTACACAAGCTCGTAACATGTCTTCTAGCGTTTGAATCGTCTGTTCGCTCTGACCGTCTATCTATGAGTGAAACGCAGTACTCAGATTTAACTGAGAACCAAAGGCTTCTTGGAAGGATTGCCAAATCGTTGATACGAATCTTCCGTCTCTATCAGATATAATCGAGATAGGCACCCCATGTCGTGAACTATCTCTCTGATGTATAGCTCAACAAGCTTGCTAGTGTTATCTTTTTCCTTGATTGGCAAAAACTGCGCAGACTTGGTCAGACGGTCTACGATTACCCAAATCGTATCATGACCTCTGGGTGTTTTTGGTAACTTTGTTATAAAATCCATTGAAATCTGCTCCCATTTCCACATGGGTATTTCCGGTTGTTGCAGAAGACCTGAAGGCTTCTGATATTCGGCCTTTACCTTGGCACAAGTCAAACATTTACCAACATACGTTGCAACATCGCCTTTCAATCTCGGCCACCAGTAGAAATCCCTTAAATCTTGGTACATCTTATCCGATCCTGGATGGATCGAGTACCGTGACTTGTGAGCTTCGGATGTATTGTAATATACATCGGTATTCGCGTCGGTTTTGGTCGTTAGTTAGTTAGTTTTAGTGTCGGTTTAGTTTAGAATGTATATACTTTTGATCTATTTATGTTTTCAGGCACGTGGAGCTGAAAAGGGCGAAAAACGAGTAAAATATGAAGAAGGGAAGTATTGGAACGGAAACCAAGGAGTCGGGAGCTGAAACAAAGCGAAAAATGCAGTTCTTGTAGGATCGTTTGATGACCCGAACGAGTCGTTCAGAGGTGTTTTCGTCAAGTACAGGTGCGGAAAACAAGTAAATGACGTAGGAATAGCTTGTATAACACTTTAAACTCCTTTTCTATTGATTTGACGATGAATACAAACTGTTTTCGATCCGGCAGCACTTCGGTACGAAAATCAGGAACCGTTACAAATGAGATCGCTCTAGAGGTATTTATAGGCTACTGGAACCGCTTATTGGACAGGCCCAATAAGCGGCCCATATACATGACATTGGAGTGGCCCACAAACTTGACACATAAGCGGTCCAAGATAGTGTCATACGAGCGGTCCACTATCACCATGTACCTATGAGCGATCCAAACACTATAAACCTATACAATCTCATAATTTCTCGTATTACGTGCCTAGATCTAACGTTCTAAGATAATGACTCGATACAAGACGTAATCAGCAGATGTAGTGCACCAACAGACTCCCCCTCAGATGTTGATGGAGTCGACTATCGAGTCACACCATGCTGTATCTTCACATCTTCAGTCTTGATCAGTCTTCGAGCTTTTCTTTCTATAACTACAGACTCCCCTCTCGATTTACTAGTATTCACATCTTCAGTAACATCTTCAGGATCGACGCCTGGTTTTCCTGCATAGACTCTACCTCAAAGTAAATTTCTTTTACAAATTGATTTCAACAACTATGCACCAGCATTTTACTCCCCTCAAAAACAATCTATGATGAACCACTTGAAGAAGGCTAGATTTAACGAAAACAGTTAGATTTACACAAACACTCCCCCTCAAATTCTGTTCATCATGTTTAGCACTCGGAATTTTGAAAATCAGTTTTCCAATATCAGTTGTCGAAAATCTTTTTGACTTTTTCAAAAATTATGCTAAAACACACACAAAATCTTTTTGGATTTTGAAATAAAGAAACTAAAATGCAGAAATAAACTATTTACAAACAATATTTTTGTGAGCTCGTGCAAGAGGATCATATCAGTTTATGAGACAAATCATCAACACCGTTAAGCTTGATTTCATTTTAAGCTTTAAACAATTTACCTAGATTGTCAGTATGTTTGTCCTCTTAAATTCTCAACACAAATTTCAATCGATTCGAGATACGATATTAATGTTTTAGAGACTTAAACTTAATTGTGTATCACTCCACTTGAATATACTCCTGTATCCAGATCCCAAATATTCAGTCTTACAGGTGAGTATACCACAGCTGATATCTGTAAAAGGGTTAGATGCGAAACCGTGAGAGCTCAGATCAGAACTTCCGTTCAGCAGAGAGATGACGGCTCGACTTTTGGTGGGTCCCCTTTAGAGGATCTTTTTGCATTTCAACAGCAGCGACTATCAATTTTATTGTTTCATCAGCATGCTGAGGGCGAAGCTTATGTTTCAAAGCTTTTAGCAGAAAGTATTATCCGGGGACTAGGTCAGTATTTCCATACAGCAGAAGTCCCGGGATAATACCCCAGATATCACTGAGTATAAAAACCTAGTATCTCAGAATACGGGACCTTTCAAACAAGATTTCGGGGGTTACCCATATATCCAAGAATAGTTACCCACGAATCAAGTAAGTTTGAATTAGGTTTATATCTCGTTTCAATTTACTAAATGTGCGAAAATCTACTGACACATCCGCAGTAAGATCGTTTATCACATTTAAACTTTCCAATTCTTTAGCGTGTTGTGATAGTCCACTGATGTACTATCATTTCCTCTTTTATGCAACAAAAACTCATTTTTGATTTTATCATGTTTTTGACTTTTTCAAATTTTCAAATGTTTTTGGATTTTCTGAAATTTCCCTACTCCCCCTAAAATGCAAACACATTTTAAAGAAAATTTGAAAACTTCTAGATATTTGACCTAAAAAGCAACAACAAACTGTACAGAAACTTGACAACTGACACTGAATCACATCAAATCGCCATCCACTAGGCATAAACAATCTGAACTCCCCCTATCACAAATCATTTTCTCATTTCGATTTCAAAACACTTAAGTTTGTTTTAATCAAAATGACTTTTCCGGAAAATGAATTTGTGTTGATAACAACCACTTGTAGGTTTATCAATTTTAAGAACAGGGATGTGGTTCATCATCTTGTCTATCTATTGTCATGAATAGTAAATCAAGTACAAATTAATGTCCCTGATTTACCGTTTGCATCTAAGAACCTTCTGTACCACTAGTAAATGTAATTAACTCAACGTATCCAAGCATCTCAAAATCTAACCACAATTACCATTTGTGGGATCAAGATTACCACTTGTAGATACCCAAAAATCATCAATTGTAGGAATGTTACGTCTACATCACCATTTTACCAATCAGGATGCCGATTCTTGCTTCGCAATTACCAACCTGGAAGCTCCGGCGTAGTCCTTCAATCTGCAAAACATTCAAACACTATTCAAAATCTTTCAAACAAACTTTTTAAACACTAGAAAGATGCCGATTCCTGATCCACGATATAAACTTGGGATCTCCGGCATAGTCCTTCGACTATCATGGGAAGCAGACTTCCATCCAAGTCTTTTCAGACTTGATGACTTTTAGTTCCTGAGCTGTAGGGTTGTATGTTGCCTTTTTCATGGCGTAAAAATATTTGACCCCCTTTGCTCTTCCACTCAACATTTTCCCAAATATCTTCTTAACATTCCCGTTGAATGTTTTCTCGACATCAAATTCATCTTTTTCTCTGTAAAACTGATTCGAAATCTCAGTTTTTCCCACTTTCTTTTTAACTTCGTCAAACTTCAATGATGGAAATTCCTCATCATTTACTAAAATTTTCTTCTCAACCTGTGGCTCATCTGGCTTTGTGGAACCAGATTCATCGCCGACATTCACTTCATCTTTCTTTTCAACCCACACCTGGTTGTCTTTTCCTTTCTTCTCATACTTGTTCTTTTGTGAACATTCACCAACCTCGAATTTTGAATTCTCAAACATTCTAACTTTTTCAGTCGGTGGTTCAACATCAACAACTTTCTCTTTCAACTTTTGAGAAACTCCCTGTTTTGCTTTGGCATTCCGTGTACAGTTCCATGCAATGTGACCAACTTCATTACATCTGTAACAGGTTCTAGTCTCTCTTAGATAACAAATCTCAACTCCATTCTTTTTTTTCTCAGCAAGAAACTCCTGGTTTGACTGTCTCTAGAACGGTTTCTTCTGTTCCTCGTCTGAGCTTCCACCTGACACAAATTCAGATTTCATTTTAGAATTTTTCATATTTTTATCATTTTCTGGTGGAATAAAACCTAAACCTTTCTTTTTGTAGCTACGATTTTGGTTAGGTTTCTTTTGAAAATCAGAACCAGAATTGTAACCTTTTTTCTTGTTTAGACGTTGTTGAATTCTAGAAGTATATTTTATAGGTTTTTCAAAATTGTTCAAAACTTTTAATTCAGGAATATTAACCTCTACTAGTTTAAAAATTTTGTCGATTACTTCCGTTTTGATATTCATTATCGGAAACTCTTTGTTGTAATATAATTTGTCAGAACCATTCAAAGTATAAACAACTTCGAATGTTTCATCATCCAAATTTGCTTTCGATAACAAAAATTCTTTACTATAACACCGTTTGACCGACGAATTTTGACTGTTAACTGACGACTTTGACCCTCCAGACTTAGATTTCGACTCGGACTCCTCATCAGTATCCAACACTTGATCGACCACCTTTTTGATTAATTCAGACTCATGATCAGTATCGGACGAGGTAAACGTGACATTGATGTTGTTTGGTAAAACGTCAGTTGTGTCGGTTTTTAACTTTATATTGACTGCTTTCTCAAGTTGCTCCTCATTTGGTTTCCTAGGAGAATACCCATCCCAAATTGGAGGTGGAAACTTGTTATAGCTAACAGTCGGTTTCTTACCACAGTCTTTCTTCTTCTTTAGCTTCTCGTCTTGAAAAGCTTCCAAACCTACAACAGTTGGATAAACACGATCAATGAGATAATCAGAAGTAGTATAGCTTAACAATAACCTCCTAATTCTCTCATTCTCTATCTTTTCCGTTTCCAACTCTTGCTTCCATTTGGCACTCTCTTCAATGTAGAAATTGATCGCTTTTTGTTTTGACATCAAAGTTGCATTCATCATTGTCAGTGCCTGTTCTCTTTCTGAATTTGTTGTTTGGAGACTAGTTACTGTTTTGTTCAATATATCGTACGATTCTTTCACATAATTAAGGTTGAACAATAACTGCTCCTTTTTCTTCTCGTACTCAGCTATGATGTCATTTTTGACTTCACAATCTTTGCAGGCCTCCAAGCACTTTTCACACGGCTTGACAACTTCAACAATCTTCTCAACTTCTATTGTTTTTACAACTTCAATCACCTTTTCAGCTTCGGTCACCTTTTCTTCTTCTTTCTCTTTCTCAACTTCGGTAATCTTCTCAGCATCATTTTCAGCATTTTGAACATCACCATCAGATTCTTTTTGTTGTTATCTAGCAGCTCTTTTCTCCTTTAGTTTCTCCATGCGATCTGCAAAATAAACATGAAAACTTTTAGGAGAAAGATGAGTTTTTGCAATATTTATATGTTTTTCTTCCTCATCATCACTGCTGTTGTGATCAGGTGACTGATCAAACTGAACTGATTTATCAGACTCAGCATCAGAAACATCAGAAATAGTCGGTGTTTTATCAAAAATAACTGTCTTTTCTGAAACAATCTCATTCTGTACACTCTCATCAGAACTAACAACATATTCAGCATTTTCATCTGAATCTTCTGAAATTTCTCCAGATCTTTCAGAAATTTCATCATCAACACTATCTGAATTTTCATCAGATGTAACAGACTTTAATCCCCACTGAATACATTCACTACAATCGATTTCATCCAAGTAGCAAACAAATCTGGCTCTCGGACAATCTTGGCAATGAAAGCTTTGTATTCTCCCTTCTCATCCACAAACATATCCCAATTGAAACCTTCTGGTAGTTTTTCATCATCTTGATCGATAATGCGTGCTGCTGTGGCTTCGGATGGTATATAATCATTCCAGCTAAAATCTACAACACATGCTCTTTTGGAGTCTTCAATCTTTCTCCCGTGAGCTGTCTGTGGTTCTTGGGATTGATCGACTTGCTGATAAATAGCTTTGCGGTAGTAATCATCTTTCCCAAATGGATTCTGTGCTCCACTAGCTTCTCTTCCTTTGCACTCCCGCTTAAAATGGCCTTTTTCCCTGCATCGAAAACAAGTAACTTTAGATTTATCAAAACCTAAAGTTGAAACATGAGCATCTAAAAAGTCATTTCTCCCGGTAATAGTTTTGAATTTCTCAGCTCGACGAAGAACACTTGCAAGACACCATTTGATATCCATAAGTTCCATTTCCTCGGCGTCTATTTGATCGTAATCCTCTTTGGTGAGCATAGGATTTCCAATCCGACCAGCAACAAGACCTTCATAGGATAACAGAACTGAACCCAGAAGTGCCATGTGGTCTTTAGCAGTGTCTTCAGAGAAGCTTTGACCTTCTGGAAGGTTGAGAGCTATGTTGCACTGAATTATGTATCCATTTCGGGTTTTCGTACTCTGAGACTGAAATCTTGTGTTAGTCTCTTTTGGATTCACACTCGGAAACGATGAAAACCCTCTGCTAATCTTGTTTGAACTCTGATCAGCTTTTTCTGATGAATCTCCAGCACTGAAGGCGGTTTGAATCTTTGGACTTCTTTCAGCTTCAGAAACTGGAACACTACCTTTATAGAACATTTTAACATCCTGTTGACCACTAGGACTGTTCATTCTAGCGATCTTTTGCTGTTCAAGATTCTGAGCCTCTAATTTTTCAATAAATTGCCCAATTGTCAGTCCGTCATAAACACCCGTGTTTTTCAATATCATCAAATACGTTCCCCACTCTTTCTGAGGTAACGCGTCAGCCAATTTATCCACATACTCTTCACGATTTTTATCAACACCAATCATTGTTAATGATCTCACTAAGTGACAGTATCTTTCAATCAGCGTCTTAGTATCCTCTCCTGGTAAACTGCTAAAAAGATCAAACTCTTTCTTAAGCAATGCTTTTTTGCTTTTAACCATACTCGTACTTCCCTCGAATTTGATTTTAAGAGCTTCCCATATTGACTTAGCAGTTTTGTCGTGTTCTAACAGAATGAATATATCTTCTTTAATTGCTTGTTGTAATAAACTGATCATCATTTTTTCTGCTCTATACATTGCACGTTCTTGATATGTGAATTCAGATATCTGTTTGATAACATTCACCTCTGTTCTTGGTAACACATACTTCTTCAAGATACATTCCCATGATCTAAGATGATTTGCTTGAACCCAATTTTCAAATCTATCCTTCCACCCGTAGTATTCTTCAATACTCATTAGTTTCGGGGGTTTCTGGGTGGTTCCCGTCTCATTTTCAAGATTCATGGCTTGAGCAATCGCGGCTGGAGTGGTCGATGTAGCAAAGGCGTTGTAAAACTCAGAATCCATATTGACTTAGCACAATTTTCAAAATAACTGACAGAAAAGCGATCCAAAAATAATTCCTTGGAGCGGTCCAAGATATGTCGTTCGAGCGATTCAAGATGTGTTGTTCGAGCGGTTCAAGAATGATGTTCGGATGAGCGGTTCAACACTTATCAATTTAAGCGGTTCAGGATTTGATGTATAAGCGGTCCGGATGAGCGATTCAAGTCAGACCGAACAAATGAGCGGTTCACAAATATGCTGTTCAAGCGGTTCACACTTGAAATAGTTTGGAGCGGTTCAAGTAATTCGACCGAATACGCGGTCCAAAGATCGTTTGGATAAGCGGTTCAAGCTAGGTCCAATAAGCGATCCAGAGTTGTTCCAGAAAAGCGATCCAACTTCGGACAACAGTTTAACCCACTATTTCTTCGAATTTCAACCCCAAACTTTCAAGGGTTTGTCTTTATACCATCGCGCACAATCCCTGAGATTTTGAGCAAGTTTCGACCGTGAAAAATATCTGAAACTGAAAAAGAATGAGTAGAGGACAGAATTTTCGACAATTTTCAGCTATTTCCTGTAGAACTCCTCCTCCTGAAGCTCTAATACCACTTGTAGGATCGTTTGATGACCCGAACGAGTCGTTCAGAGGTGTTTTCGTCAAGTACAGGTGCGGAAAACAAGTAAATGACGTAGGAATAGCTTGTATAACACTTTAAACTCCTTTTCTATTGATTTGACGATGAATACAAACTGTTTTCGATCCGGCAGCACTTCGGTACGAAAATCAGGAACCGTTACAAATGAGATCGCTCTAGAGGTATTTATAGGCTACTGGAACCGCTTATTGGACAGGCCCAATAAGCGGCCCATATACATGACATTGGAGCGGCCCACAAACTTGACACATAAGCGGTCCAAGATAGTGTCATACGAGCGGTCCACTATCACCATGTACCTATGAGCGATCCAAACACTATAAACCTATACAATCTCATAATTTCTCGTATTACGTGCCTAGATCTAACGTTCTAAGATAATGACTCGATACAAGACGTAATCAGCAGATGTAGTGCACCAACAGTTCTGGAGCTTCCAGGCGGCCCGCTTAGACTTATAAACATATCCAGGCGCCCCGCATCAACTTAACAAAGAGAATCTGAATTATTTAAGTTCAGGCGGCCCGCCTAAACTTAAGGTCACCTTCAAAGCGGGCCGCGCGAGAATGATAAATGGTTTCCGGTATTAAGCACCAAGGTGGCCCGCGTTAACTCGTCAAGTTCTTTCAAGCGGGCCGCGAGAGTTGGTTAAACGTGCACTCCAAGCAGCAACTAACGGCTAGTAGGGTTTTTTGAAAGTTATATAAGGTTATCATCTTCATCAGCCGTATCATCTACGAACTTGGACATCTTTGGGTGACTGTTGGCTGCTGTTTGATGAGGAAGGAAGCTTTCGGTTGCTAGGAATCATTCGGGTAACATCTTGGAGTATTCGGGAGTGAAGATTCGGGTTTCATCATTCTTATCTTGTCGTTTTCATTTGTTAAACTTTGTTACGCTATGAATTCAGAATTTATAATATCTTTGATTATGTTTTTGAACATGTTTAGCGGCTAAGTTTTTGTTACTACCTAGACATGGTTGAATGATTGCTTAGGTTTTGATTATTCTTGGATTTTTGAATGCTATGGATAGTTTATAAATTGTAAACGGTTTGTTCTATCAGTTAGATGTGTTTGCATGCTTGATGTTGTTTAATTATTAATTATTGCTTCGCATGAATCTTGGTGACGGTCTTTATCACATAATAGAGTCGTGCTAGGTTTTAGGTTTTGGTGACTGTCTATATCACGTAATAAATCTAGAATCTTTAGGGTTAAATCGGCCGATAAACCTTAGAAGTAATATTTGGTAATTTTATGAAATCAAGTGTTCTACTAATCATCAATAGCTGTAAGGTGCGAGATTATTGCTAGGTCTAAGTGATTAAACCGCAAGGTGGGTCCTTCTTAGGAAGTTAACCTTTTGGCTGCTGTCTAGCAAGTCTAGCTGAGAAAACAAACCTATCCTAGGTTTAGGTCTCGTAAGGGAGTGAGCCTTGTAGGATACTTTTATAAACCCATTAGATGTCTTGTAAAGGAATCTAATAACGAGTAAATTAACAACCTTTAGGGGATCTTAGCGTGCTCTTGAGAAGGATTAGGGGTCCTTAGATTTCCCAAGGGGTGAGAATTCCAAGATCCCGGTTCCATAGCAGGCAACTTCCAATTATAATCATAACTAAAAGCAATCAGGATTCCTGTCTAGGTAGTTCCTTCATCATCCTTGAGTTCAGCCTTCGTGAGAGTTCGTGTCTAGTTCGTCTAGCTAAATTAGTTGAATTTTAATTATAATTTTAGGATATTTAGAAACCCCCCCCCCCAATTAATAAACAATTTAGTATGTCGTGTCAGTCTTAGTCTAGATAGAGTCGTAGCGTAATCAGTAGAGTCTCGTGGGTTCGATACTCGGACTTGCTTTAGCTTTACTACATTGATCGGTTCACTTGCCGGTTGTGTGGTTTAGGGTTTAGGTCGAGTCTTAGTTTTATAAATTTAAAGCTTAGAGAGTCTAGAATTAGGTTAATTTAGTTAGTTTTAATTAACCCATTTTCAGCACATCAAGTTTTTGGCGCCGTTGTCGGGGACTCTTGGCGATTGCGTTGATTACTTTGTTTGGATTTACTTGACATATTACGTGCTAGTTGTTTATTTTGTTTGAGTCGTAGGTGTCTAAGTAATTTAGTGTCTTTTATAGTTAGTCGAGTCGTTTAGTAGAGTCTTCTTACTTGTTTGTTCTCGGTTTTTGCAGTTGATGCCCCATACGCGCTCGCACGGTCCACCACCGCTCCCATTTACGATCAAGACTTCCGTCTCATCTTCACTCGAGGTAAGTTCTTCTAACTCACCTTCGTTTTCGCATTCCACCCATGATCTCGATTTTCCACTTTCACCAAAGACATCACCCCACGTTTCCCCACCACCCTCCCGTTCTCGTACACCTAGCCCTCCACCCGCTATGGCAAACCGACCGTTTACCAGCAGGCTACCACCGGTTTCACCGGAGCTACATCACCCATCACCCTTCCGAACATCGCGAACGATAGGTCTTGGCAGATTCCTTCTTACATCATGACCGCCATCACCAATTCATGTCAATTGCATGGTCGTGACGACGAGGATGCCCCCGCTCATATCAATCGCATCACTCGTCTCTGCAGCACCTTCTCCATTGAGGGTGTCAATCTTGATGCTAGATATCTTCAGGTTTTTCCGTTCTCACTCGCTGGACGCGCAGCCGTCTGGTTCGATTCCCAGCCCGTTGGCACCTTCAATACTTGGGCAGGTCTTCGCGATGCATTCTTAACCAAGTATTTTCCGCCAGCCAAGGCATCTCGCCTTCGTGACCAGATTCACTCGTTTCATATGGAGCCGGATGAGCCGTATCACTTAGCTTGGGAGCGTTTTCAGACCCTGATATCCCGTTGTTCTCAGCATGGTCTATCCGATTGGGCGTTAGTCGAGAAATTCTACAATGGTCTTACTCCTGAGATTAGAGCTCGTTTCGATACTTCAGCAGGAGGTCAGCTTATGAGAAAGAAGACAGTGGCTGAGTGTAATGATTTGTTTGAGAGCTTTGCCCATTCCGATATGGACTACAGCACTACCAGCAGGACTTCCATTCCTGTACGTACCACCTCGGCCGGTCGAGGGGTAAACCAAGTTAGCTTGGATCCATCGGTAGCTGCTGCAGTCGAGGATTTGAGGAAGGAGATGAGGCAGGAGTTAAACGAGATAAAGAAGAAAGTGGATAGGTGTGAGGTTTGTCGAGGAGGTCATGACACTATCGATTGTCCTACCATTACTCTTGAGCAGGTGGAGTACATAGCCGGTCAGTCTAGGGGTCCCACGAATCCGTTCAATAATTCAAATTCCGGCTGGCGCGGTAGTGGTAATTCGAGTGGTTATCGTTCGTCTGGAAATCCCCCTGGATTTCCATCTGGCCAGTATCAAAGTAGAGGGCCCGGCATTTACACGAGTTCTAGTTCAGGGCAGTTTAGTGGATCAGGTTCGAGTGGGCAGTATATGAGTGGAGGACCGATTCAAGAGAATCAAGGCAGTGGAAAGGCTCCTGAGGTTAGTACGAACAGGTTGGAGGAGATGTTTGCCCAGATGATGACACAGACCACGGCGTTCATGAAAAATCAGGAGCAGAATAACAAAAATCACGAACTTCAGCTCAAGAGTCAGC
Source organism: Helianthus annuus (assembly GCF_002127325.2). NCBI lineage: Eukaryota > Viridiplantae > Streptophyta > Magnoliopsida > Asterales > Asteraceae > Helianthus > Helianthus annuus. The sequence continues at coordinate 48,680,414 of NC_035437.2, forward strand.
AGGCCACCCTTCTCGATCTCCAGAGAACAGTAGGTGGGCTTGCTAAGCAGTTACAGGAGCATCCACCGGGTCAGTTTTCGGGAAACACTTTCACGAATCCCGCGAACCAGTCAGCGAAGGCGATTACGACCCGTAGTGGGAAGAGTTTGGGAGAGGATGAGAGAGAGGATGAAGTCGATGAGGAGATCGAGATGGAGGCTCCAGGCAAGGTGCACACGAGGCTAGCCCTAGCAAGTACCGCACACGCCGAGGAGTCGCCAGTAGAGAAGAGAGTGGAGAAGCAGCCGACGAAGGTTCGGCCGGCACCGGTGATTGATTATTCTCGCCTTCCGTTCCCAGCCCGTGCCAGGCAGCAGAAATATGCTCAGGAGTACGGTAAATTCCTCGAGATGTTTACTCAGTTGAAGATCAATCTTCTGTTCATCGAGGCGCTTCAGTCTATGCCTAAGTATGCGAAATTCCTTAAAGATCTTTTGAAGCGTAAGGAGAGAATCGGCGAGCTTTCGAATATTCCGTTGACAGGAGGTTGTTCCGCGGTAGTCTTAAACACGCTACCAGAGAAATTGACCGACCCTGGTACTTTCACGATTCCATGTTTCTTCGGGGGAGCCGTTACCCCTGCTCACGCCTTAGCCGATTTAGGGGCCAGCATCAATCTGATGCCGTTTTCGTTGTATGAGCGACTTGGTCTAGGAGAGCTTACACCCACGCGCATGTCATTGTCCTTGGCTGACCGATCAGTCAAGTATCCTCGTGGGATAGTAGAGAATTTGTTGGTGAAGGTTGATAGGTTTGTGTTCCTAGTAGATTTCGTTGTGCTCGATATGGAGGCCGATGAGAGAGTTCCTATTATTCTAGGCCGTCCATTCCTTCGAACCGCAAAGGCGATCATTGACGTCTTTGACGGTAAGATTTCTCTTCGTGCGGGTGACGAGATTGTCACATTCGAGATTGATAGAGCGATGCAGCATCCTAGCGGTCGTGATGATGATAGTGGACTGTGTCATTCCGTTTACTTTCTCAATTCATTCATATCTTGCGTCGACACGTGTCTTGAGTACATTAGTGGAGCCGATTTAGTAGGCGAGGGAGTTGTTGGCGAGCATTCTGACTGTGAAGTTGATGAGGTAGAGGAGGAGCAGTTGGATGAGAGTGATGAGTTGAGTGCTGAGCCGTTAGAACTCGATGCGATTAGTGATGAGAGTACTCCTGTAGAGATTCCACCGCCCTTAGAACTTAAGGTTCTTCCATCCCATCTCGAGTACGCATTTCTAGGAGAGAAGCCGAATATGCCTGTCATCATATCTTCGAAGTTGACAGAGGAGGAGAAGGCTAGGTTGATTGAGGTGCTTAGAGAGCACAGTGATGCGATTGCCTGGAGGCTATCCGATATCAAGGGCATCAGCCCTACTTTTTGCACGCATCGCATTCTGATGGAGGATGTTTATAAGCCTGTAGTGCAGCCGCAGCGTCGCTTGAATCCGAATATGCAGGAGGTAGTAAAAAAGGAGGTGATGAAGTTGTTAGAGTCTGGTTTGATCTATCCTATTTCTGATTCAGCTTGGGTGAGTCCTACGCAGGTCGTCCGGAAGAAAGGGGGGATGACGGTTGTTCTGAATTCGAAGAATGAGCTTATTCCGTCTCGTACTGTTACGGGTTGGCGTGTGTGCATTGACTATCGGAAGTTAAATGACGCCACTCGTAAGGATCATTTTCCGCTCCCATTCATTGATCAGATCCTTGAGCGTCTCGTGGGTCAGCAGTTCTGTTGCTTTCTCGACGGGTTTTCGGGTTATTTCCAGATTCCTATTGCACCAGAGGATCAGGAGAAAACCACTTTTACATGTCCATACGGCACATACGCGTACCGACGCATGCCGTTTGGTCTATGTAACGCTCCTGCTACATTTCAGCGTTGTATGATCGCGATATTTCAGGATATGGTCGAGAGTTCGATGGAGGTCTTTATGGGCGATTTCTCAGTGTACGGTAGTTCTTTCGATCAGTGTTTGATGAATCTGGAGAAGATGTTGAAGAGATATGTAGAGACGAAGTTGATGTTGAACTGGGAGAAGTGTCACTTCATGGTGACTGAGGGGATTGTGCTAGGGCACAAGATTTCGAGAGCTGGTATTTAGGTTGATAGGGCGAAGATAGACACGATCAGCCAGCTCCCTCCGCCGACTAGTGTCAAGTCGGTTCGTAGTTTTCTCGGTCATGCGGGATTTTATAGGCGCTTTATTAGGGATTTTTCCAAAATCACTCGCCCCATGACGCGATTGTTGGAGAAGGACGTTCCTTTCGTCTTTGACGAGGAGTGCCTTCGAGCGTTTGAGTTTCTAAAGGAGAAGTTAGTGAGTGCACCGATCCTCGTGTCGCCTGATTGGAGCTTACCATTCGAGCTGATGTGCGACGCGAGTGACTACGCAGTTGGTGCGGTGTTAGGGCAGAGACGGGAGAAGCATTTTCACCCGATTTACTACGCGAGTAAAACTTTGAATGATGCCCAGGAGAATTACACCACCACGGAGAAGGAGTTGTTGGCGGTGGTGTTTGCGTTCGACAAGTTTCGGTCGTATCTCGTTCTATCGAAGACCGTCGTATTTACTGATCATTCTGCTTTGCGTCACTTGTTTCAGAAGAAGGACGCGAAGCCGCGCCTTATACGATGGATTCTGCTTCTTCCCGAGTTCGACATTGAAATTAAGGATAAGAAAGGGGCAGAGAACGTGGCGGCAGACCACTTGTCCCGCCTAGAGGATCCGAGGAGAGAGGAGATTCGTGAGGAGGCGATAGGGGATAGATTCCCTCACGAGTCTATTGATGCTGTCACGACAGGAGCCGTGGATCTTCCGTGGTATAGCAATATAGCCAATTATTTGGCTGACGGGTTTGTGATGGAGAGTTTGAGTGCACAGCAAAAGCGGAAGCTGATGAGGGACGCTAGGAAGTACATATGGGATGACCCTTACCTCTTTAGGATTGGAGGCGACCGTATACTTAGGAGGTGTTTTAGTATGGAAGAAGGTGTTGGGATCCTGAGACACGTGCATGAGGGTTTGACAGGAGGTCATCATGGAGCACACACGAGTGCGCAAAAAGTCTTCGACTGCGGTTTCTTTTGGCCTACGGTGTTCGAGGATGCTCAGGATTTTGTTAGGGCTTGTGATGCATGCCAGCGTACAGGCAATATCTCATTCAGGAATGAGATGCCCCAGAATCCCATTCAAGTGTTGGAAGTTTTTGATGTGTGGGGCATTGATTTTATGGGACCTTTCCCTCCTTCGAGTGGGAATAGGTACATCCTCGTTGCGATTGACTACGTTTCGAAGTGGGTGGAAGCTCAAGCTTTGCCTACGAACGATGCACGAGTGGTGGTGAGGTTTTTGAAGAAGTTGTTCACGCGATTTGGTACTCCGAAGGCAATTATTAGTGATCGCGGTACGCATTTTTGCAATGCGGTGATGGAGAAGGCGTTGGAGTGATATGGAGTTACGCACCGCTTGTCTACCGCGTATCATCCGCAGACGAGCGGTCAAGTGGAGAACACGAATCGAGGAGTGAAGAGGATTTTAGAGAAAACGGTCGGGAAGAGTCGGAAGGATTGGTCCGACAAGTTAGATGATGCGTTATGGGCATTCCGCACCGCCTACAAAACGCCGCTAGGTACGACGCCGTTTATGATCGTTTATGGGAAAGCGTGCCATTTACCGGTCGAGTTAGAGCATCGGGCTCTTTGGGCACTCAAAACGGTGAATTTAGATTTGACCGAGGCCACTAGGAGAAGATACTTCCAAATTCATGAATTGGAAGCCCTTAGGGATGCGGCATATGAGCGTTCGTGGAGTATTAAGGAGAAAACGAAGGCGTTGCATGATCGGAAGCTTAAGGGGTTGAAGGAGTTCAAGGTTGGTGATAAAGTGCTCCTTTACAATTCGAGGTTTAAATTATTTCCCGGGAAGTTGAAGTCGAAGTGGACGGGACTGTATGTTGTGAGGGAAGTGTTTCCGTATGGTGCGATCGAGCTTTACAATAAGGAAAGTGACGAGGCGTGGAAAGTGAATGGCCACCGCTTGAAGCATTATTTAGGAGGGCCTATTGACAACGTCAAGAAGGAGGAAACTCCTCTCGAAGATCTTCCGGATACCACCACATAGGTTCTTGAGTGAAAACTCAAGTGTAGAGTTTGTACAGTGAGTCGTAGTTCGTGTCGTGTCATTATTTAGAGTGTTAGCGTCGTTGCGTTGTGTTTCGTGAGTTTTCGTCATTTTTTCGTAGTTTTTGCGTCTTTTGTGTGTCGTCAAGAGTTTTGCAGGTACATCATCCTACACGTGGCCGATATCGACGCCCGAGCCTCCTCACAGGTACGTTTAACGTTAAAAACAAAGAAATAAGGGCCAGGGGTAAAATGGGGATAAATTAGAACTGATTTCTACTGTAAAATGCTGCAACTGTTAACAGTTTGCTGTCATCTGCTGTCCATGCGGCCCGCGTGAACTAATTGTTCATTCTTAAGCGGCCCGCTTGGACCTAAGATTCTTTTAAAAAAACAGTGGCTCGCGGCCCGCTCACACTTAACCTACATATAACGTGGGCCGTATGAGCTTGGTAAGTCGGCAGCAGGTTATGAAAGCCCCAAATTGTCACTATTTGAAACCCTAACACCACTTTCACATACCCTTACCCAGTTCCGATTTCCCTTAACCACCACCACCCGTCGCCTGTAATCCCCACCACCACCCGCTACTCCGCCGCTGACCACCACCATTTACACCCCGGCGAGTACCCACCATCCCCACCACCGGTTGACTGTTACACCCACCACCACCCGCTATCCCGCCGCTAACCACCCACCACCATTTACCCCCCATCATCTTCACCACAGTCAACAACCGGCCACCACCAGTTACCATTTATCTCCGGTCACCATATCCCACTTCACTGTGTTCACTGTCTCGATAGTCTACAAGGTATGTCCTGCACTCTACTTGGTTGTTTTGTAGTCAGTGAGTCAAGTAGTTTCGAGTTGTGTCAAGTCTGTCGAGTCTATGTCGGGTCATTGAGTCCAGTTTAGTCGGGTCTTTGTGTTGAGTCCGCAAGTTCGGTTTGTGCGTTGATGCAGTGAGTGGTTTAGTCGAGTCGAGTATAGGTTAGTTTTTGTGTAGAGTTTAGTGGGTCAGGTTTTTCAGTTTTGTTTGGTCCGTTATTTGCGTCTGCAGTTGTGCTTTCGAGTCTGTTGAGTGTCAAGTTCTGTTGGGTCTGTTTCGCCAGTAATTAGTGATTGATTGTTTTGAGCGATGTGAGGTCGGGATTGTGATAGAGAAATAAAGGGGGGAGATTTTGAACGCAAATTAAATTTTTGGGTGTTTTATCTTGAATGAGATATTGCGAAAATTTGTTTTGGGCGTCGTTGAAAACAAGTGTGGGGATGCGGTTGCGCGATTTTTGACATAAAGTACATTTTTTCACATATATCACGCGCCGCCTCCGTTGCTTCCACGCTTTGGTCTTTGATTATTTCTCGGCACTTAGGATTGCTCGAGGGCGAGCAAGGTGCCGGGAGGGGGTAAAAGTGTAAATTTTGTGTAGCTTGCGTCTAGTTGGTCGTAGTGTCGTCTTTTGCGTCAAAAGTCTAGTCTTTGCGTCATCTAGGGTCGTTTAGTGTGTTTTGTGTCGTTTCGAGTCACAGTGAGTCTTGTGAGTGTCGTTTTGCGCATATTATCGCATCGCTTGTTTATTAAACCGCTTCGCTCGTACTCAATCTCCATTCGGGCAAGTTCGGTTTGTTTTCAAGTCGATTTGCGATTCCTCAATTGTATCGAACGACGGCCGCGAATGAAATGCTATACGGCCGTCGTCCGATTGTATATTATTATATTATTATTTTTAGTTTATAAAAAAATCAGAAAAATTCTTAAAAATTCCAAAAAAATCAAAAAATTCAAAAATACCAAAAATAGCTTGTGTTTACTAACTGTTCACCTGTTTTGCATGTTTATTGAATTGTTGTGAACAGGATGTCAGGTGAAGGGTCGTCTTCAGGGGTGAAGCGCAAGAGGCGCAATACTAGGGCCCAGGCGGCAGTTCAGGAGCAGTCGGGTGCTCCGGTACTTAGGGAGATCACGTATAGGGACAACGGGACCCCCCACGATCAGGGTAATAGGTTGGGGGATAGCCCGTTATTACGATTTATGTTTGGGTCGGCAGAGTATTTGAAGTATGATCCGATTAAGAAGCTGAATTTGTTAGAGTTTCGAAGGATTGATTGGGATTTAGTGAGGTAGCTGGGGCAGGTTGAAAGGTTAGAGCAGCTGTTGGGTTCTAAGTTTAGGATGGCGGTAGAATGTGACGCGCCACAGTATTACTAGCTCACCTTGGAGTTTCATTCCACGTTTTATTATAGACATCCAGGGGGTTTCGATGAGGCGGAAGTGGTTTCGTTTTCGCTAGGCAAGAGGATTTTCAATATGACACTGCCGCAATTTGCTGAGGCAACTGGATTTTATTCGCGTCAGGAGGTGGAGTCGGATGAGTTCAGGAGTTTGTTGAGGTATGTAGCGAAGGAGGAAAAGGAGTTTTGTGTGATGGTGGGAGATTTGCAGAGGTTTTGGGCAAATATTGCTACCACACCATATTCGAACAATATGGTAGCATCTGATATTCGAGATCCGCTTTATAGGTTTGTACACAAGATATTAGTGGCGACCTTGATTGGTAGGTACGAGGGGGATAAAGTGAACCAGCATAGCCTGTTCTGTCTGATGTGTATGGTTGAGGGGAGGCCAGCGAATCTGGCGAGTATTTTGGCGTGGTCGTTAGCAAGGCCGAAGAAGGGAGGTAAAAACGCGAGGTTATATGGTGGGCCATACATTACGATGTTAGCGGCCAATTTAGGTGTGTTTGCCGATTTTCCGCCTGATCTGATGCGTGTAGGACCAGCTCCATCACTCATGGAGCTGAAGAGTTTACAGTTGGCGAGGATAGTGACAGTGGGTACGCCACCGGCATGGGAGGCCGTGACTGAGGGGCAGCAGGTGCCACCTCCACTAGATTCAGCCGCCGCAGAGGCGATGCAGGGTGCGATCCCACAGCGTATTCGGCCGCCACTGCAGAGGCATCAGTTACCTGCACGTGAGCGCCCTGTTAGGCAGCCGCGGCCATTGCCGTTGACATTGGAGGGTTTGTATGATAGAGTGGAGCAGGTGAGGCAGGAGATGCATAAGGGTTTCAAGGTTATTTATGATCACTTCCACATGCAGCCACCACCATTGTTGCCGCCACAGCAGGAGAGTGCAGCTGAGGAGCAGGAGGAGCCTGCCGGTGGTGGAGCAGGAGGAGCGTGAGGATGTGCAGCAGTGCTATGGAGCATTTATATCTTTTGTTTTATTTTATGCTGTTTTTGATCCTCATAGTTGGTTTGTACTGATATGATATATTGGTTGGTAGGGTTATGGGTTGGTTGATACTTGGTTGTTGATACTTTGATGTTATATATTATTTTGGTTTGGTATGTTTTGAGTGTTAGGTTGATTTTGGTGCCGCTTCCGTTCGCGTGTCCGAGTATATACAGTTTGCTGAGCGCGTTTTGGATTGGAGGGCATGTGTGGTATCGACTGGCATACTGACAGTCTCACATATGATTCAGCTAAGTCGTTCCACTTGTACACTTGTATATTTATTTATTTATTTTGTTTTTAGGTTTTAGGAGTCATGTTTCCATCCTTGCATTAAGGACAATGCAATATTCATGTGTGGGGATGGGAACTAGTATGTAGTGTGTCTAGTTAGTAGTGTCTTGAAAAAGCCGAAAAATACAAAAAAAAAAAATTTTTGAAAATGTCTTTTGAAATAAGAAGTTTGCAAAATAAAAACCGAAAATGATAGAAAAGTCGAGTTTTTGTTCGGGTGCAAATAATAATAATATGAGATAATTTAATCGTGCTTGTGTCTAGTTTGGGATGCGCGGGTAGGCTTGATTCGGTTTCGGGTTCCTTTGATATTAATTATACCTAATTGTCGGTCTACTAGTGGGTTCTCATCTAGGGAAAGTGGGGAAATTGAAACCGCCAAAAATAGTATAAGGGATGTCGTTATAAGCTAAGATTGTTAGAGTTTTTGGTCATTATCTCGTTGGAAAAGAAAAAATAATAAATAAATAAATAAGCGAGCTAGAAACTAAATGAAAGTAGCCATTCTATGTAGTCTGTGGTTGGGGATAGCGACTCTACAGCCGGATTACCGCTAGAATGTGTGAAATCGACCTTGCAAAAATAAATAAAAAGTACCGAGGCCTATGTAATCTGTGGTTGGGGATAGCGACTCTACAGCCGGAATACCTCTGGGACTAGGGAAAGCAACGTCTACGCTCGTAAAAGTGAATGTAAAAAAAATGGGAAGAATAGATTTGATTTTAAACTCTCTTGATCTTAGTATAAGGCGGTTAGGAAATAACCCAGTGGTGGTTCCTTTTGTCCTATAAGCTTGAAGGGGGAGTAGGTGGACTTGCAATTCTTAGCGTGAGACCCTAGGTGGATTGACCGAACTTGAACCTAAATTGCATGATAAGGTCTTGGAACCGGGTTGGGTTTAAGAGGATCATTATACTTGCAATCGCAGCTAACACGAGTATCGATTTAATAAAATAACTTAAGCTTTTGTCCTGAACGAATATCTTGATTATGATTCCGTTTGCATAATTCTTTTTCGAGGACGAAAAAAAAGATAAGTGTGGGGATATTTGATGTATTGTAATATACATCGGTATTCGCGTCGGTTTTAGTGGTTAGTTAGTTAGTTTTAGTGTCGCTTTAGTTTAGAATGTATATACTTTTGATCTATTTATGTTTTCAGGCACGTGGAGCTGAAAAGGGCGAAAAACGAGTAAAATATGAAGAAGGGGAGTATTGGAACGGAAACCAAGGAGTCGGGAGCTGAAATAAAGCGAAAAATGCAGTTCTAGAGCTTCCAGGCGGCCCGCTTAGACTTATAAACATATCCAGGCGCCCCGCATCAACTTAACAAATAGAATCTGAATTATTTAAGTTCAGGCGGCCCGCCTGAACTTAAGGTCACCTTCAAAGCGGGCCGCGCGAGAATGATAAATGGTTTCCGGTATTAAGCACCAAGGCGTCCCGCGTTAACTCATCAAGTTCTTTCAAGCGGGCCGCGAGAGTTGGTTAAACGTGCACTCCAAGCAGCAGCTAACGACTAGTAGGGTTTTTTGAAAGTTATATAAGGTTATCATCTTCATCAGTCGTATCATCTACGAACTTGGACATCTTTGGGCGACTGTTGGCTCCTGTTTGAAGAGGAAGGAAGCTTTCGGTTGCTAGGAATCATTCGGGTAACATCTTGGAGCATTCGGGAGTGAAGATTCGGGTTTCATCATTCTTATCTTGTCGTTTTCGTTTTTTAAACTTTGTTACGCTATGAATTCAGAATTTATAATATCTTTGATTATGTTTTTGAACATGTTTAGCGGCTAAGTTTTTGTTACTACCTAGACATGGTTGAATGATTGCTTAGGTTTTGATTATTCTTGGATTTTTGAATGCTATGGATAGTTTATAAATTGTAAATGGTTTGTTCTATCAGTTATATGTGTTTGCATGCTTGATGTTGTTTAATTATTAATTATTGCTTCGCATGAATCTTGGTGACGGTCTTTATCACATAATAGAGTCGTGCTAGGTTTTAGGTTTTGGTGACTATCTATATCACGTAATAAATCTAGAATCTTTAGGGTTAAATCGGCCGATAAACCTTAGAAGTAATATTTGGTAATTTTATGAAATCAAGTGTTCTACTAATCATCAATAGCTGTAAGGTGCGAGATTATTGCTAGGTCTAAGTGATTAAACCGCAAGGTGGGTCCTTCTTAGGAAGTTAACCTTTTGGCTGCTGTCTAGCAAGTCTAGCTGAGAAAACAAACCTATCCTAGGTTTAGGTCTCGTAAGGGAGTGAGCCTTGTAGGATACTTTTATAAACCCATTAGATGTCTTGTAAAGGAATCTAATAACCGGTAAATTAACAACCTTTAGGGGATCTTAGCGTGCTCTTGAGAAGGATTAGGGGTCCTTAGATTTCCCGAGGGGTGAGAATTCCAAGATCCCGGTTCCATAGCAGACAACTTCCAATTATAATCATAACTAAAAGCAATCAGGATTCCTGTCTAGGTAGTTCCTTCATCATCCTTGAGTTCAGCCTTCGTGAGAGTTCGTGTCTAGTTCGTCTAGCTAAATTAGTTGAATTTTAATTATAATTTTAGGATACTTAGAAACCCCCCCCCCCAATTAATAAACAATTTAGTATGTCGTGTCAGTCTTAGTCTAGATAGAGTCGTAGCGTAATCAGTAGAGTCTCGTGGGTTCGATACTCGGACTTGCTTTAGCTTTACTACATTGATCGGTTCACTTGCCGGTTGTGTCGTTTAGGGTTTAGGTCGAGTCTTAGTTTTATAAATTTAAAGCTTAGAGAGTCTAGAATTAGGGTAATTTAGTTAGTTTTAATTAACCCATTTTCAGCACATCAGCTTCATCGAAAATTACTTCTCTAAGACCACCAAAGAGGGGTACCCAAATTCTTCCCATGAAACACAACGTTCCTTCCTCATTGGGTACTAATTGTTTCTCCATCCCACGGAGATATGTGTTCACAGGATTTTCCTTCTTAAGAGCTTCTCTGCGTAGCACGAATGCGCAATGAGAGGTCCGTTTGAATGATCATTTCCAAAGCCCTAACCCTTATGGGCTTGATCCTTTCTTTCCGACTTAAGGCGTCTGCTACCACATTCACCTTCCCTGGGTGATACTTAATCTCACAATCATAATCGTTTAACAGCTCCACCCATCGGCGCTGTCTCATATTAAGCTCTTTCTGATCGAATATATGCTGCAGGCTCTTGTGATCAGTAAAGATCATGCATCGGGTACCATACAAGTAATGTCGCCAAATCTTTAATGCAAACACCACTGCGCCTAATTCCAAATCATGCGTGGTGTAATTTTCTCATGAACCTTCAATTGGCGCGAAGCATAAGCTATAACCTTCTATCGCTGCATCAGCACGCAGCCTAAACCTTGACGCGAGGCGTCGCAATATACCACGAAGTCGTCGGTGCCTTCGGGTAGGTATAGGATCGGTGCATCGCAAAGCTTGTTCTTTAATAACTGAAAAGCTTCTTCTTGCTTATCTCCCCATTCGTACTTCTTATCCTTCTGAGTGAGGGAGGTCAAAGGTTGAGCGATTTTCGAAAAATCCTCAATAAACCTGCGGTAATATCCAGCCAAACCTAGGAACTGACGGATCTCGATTAGCGTCTTCGGAGTCTCCCAATTCTTGATCGCCTCGATCTTTGTGGGATCCACATGAATTCCATCTTTATTAACCACGTGACCAAGGAACTGAACTTCATGCAACCAGAACTCGCACTTTGGGAACTTTGCGTACAATTTCTCTTTCTTAAGCAGCTCTAAAATAGCTCTTAGATGCTGCTTGTGTTCTTCCTTCGTCTTCGAATAAACCATAATATCATCGATAAACACAATCACAAATTTATCGAGATATGGCTTGCAGACTCTATTCATCAAATCCATAAACACTGCTGGCGCGTTTGTCAAACCAAACGCCATAACCAGGAACTCGTAGTGTCCATATCGAGTTCTGAAGGCAGTCTTTGGGATACTCTCCTCTTGAATTCTCAACTGGTGATAACCTGATCGAAGATCGATCTTGGAGTAAAAACTCGAATCTTGTAGTTGATCGAACAGGTCATCAATCCTTGGCAAAGGATACCGATTCTTAATGGTCAACTTGTTCAACTCTCGGTAGTCAATGCACATGCGAAAACTACCATCTTTCTTTTTAACGAACAGCACTGGAGCTCCACAAGGCGAGAAGCTCGGTCTGATAAATCCCTGGTCCAAAAGCTCCTGAAGATGTGTCGACAACTCGTGCATTTCTGAAGGTGCAAGTCGATAGGGTGCCTTAGCTACAGGCTCGGCGCCTGGAACTAAGTCAATGTGGAATTTGACTTGTCGCTGCGGCGACAATCCTGGCAATTCTTCAGGGAAGACCTCAGGATATTCCCTAACAACTGGGATATCTTCCAACTTCGGCTCAGCGGCTTCCTTGTCCACAATGTGTGCCAAGAAGGCAACACATCCTTTCTGCAAACACTTTCGAGCCTTCAAACAACTGATGATCCTTAGAGGCGTATCGCGCTTTTCTCCATGCACTACAATTGACTCTCCATTCGCCATCGGGATGTGAATGATCTTCTCGTGACATACGATCTCTGCTCGGTTTCTTGACAACCAATCCATTCCAACTACCACGTCGAAGCTTCCCAACTCGACTGGCAGAAGATCCAGCGAAAACTAGTGCTCCCTGAGTTCTATCACGCAACCCCTAATGACTTTGTTTGCTTCCACTAGTTTTCCATTGGCTAGTTCTATCGAGTACGGAATATCTAGCTTACTAGCTACCAACCCAAGCACATTCTTAAATTCTAGGGATACAAAACTATAATCGGTGCCAGTATCAAAGAGTACAGATGTAAAGCGTTGGTTGATAGGGAACGTACCAGTAACTACGTTCGGATCCTGGCGAGCTTCCCTAGCTCCGATGTTGAAAACCCTTCCTTGAGCTTGATTGAGCTTTGGGCATTCTCTCTTGAAGTGCCCCACGTCTCCACAGTTAAAACAACCTGGTCCCCGACCATTACCATTTCCATTACCTTGATTGTCATTCGCTCCACGGTTTCCACTCCCAGCTTGATTCCCAAAATTACCATGATTTCCATTACCGCCATTTCGTCCTTGACGGTGGTTTCCATGCCCATTTCCACCACGGTTATTGCTTCCATTACCATAACCTCTTTGACCACCACGACCAGTACCAGCCCAGCATGTCTCCTTCGAATGGCCAACTTTCCCACAAGATTCACATTTCCTAACTCTGCATTAGCCGGTATGATGGTACTGGCATACATCTAATTTGGGCAGAGTGCCCATATACCCTTTTCCTTTGTTTTCTGCAGCAGTCTTGACCTCGGTTGGTGGGTTCACTTCCTTCTTCTTGTTAGCGCTGCTGGTGCCTTTCTTGAAGTTTAAGAACTTCCTTTTGTTCTCACCAGATGACTCAACGTGAGTATCCTTCTTCTTTTGGTCAGAGATCGAAAACTTGTTCAACCTGATTGCTTCTTCTGTTAATGCACACTCAGATCAATAGCCTTGGTGATTGTGGCAGGCTTCGACATTGTCACCATACTCATGATTTGGGGTGCCAATCCCCAAATGAAACGCTCAATGCGCTTGAATTCCGGATCAACCATATAAGGAACGACACGAGACAAATCGTGAAATCTCTGCACATACTCTGCAATCTTCGGACCATCCATCTTGAGGTTCCAGAATTTAGTTTCTAACTTTTGAATTTCAGCCCTTGAACAATATTTCTTTTGCATGAGTTCTTTCATTTCATCCCATGTCATGGCATAAGCAGCCTCTTCTCCCAAGGTCTAGACTTGGAGATTCCACCAGGATAGGGCACCATCTAGAAAAAGTCCCGAGATGTAGGTGACCTAGTGCTCCGGAGCGCATTTGCTCATTCTTAGCACAGAATCAGTCTTCTCCGTCCATCTGACAAAAGCTACAGCACCCCTGGTGCCGTCGAAATTCAGAGGCTTACAGTCTAAGAATTGCTTATAGGTACAGCATGTACAAGCAACACCATTCACAGCAAGCATTAGCGAACGCACATGGAATATCCAAATGTAACGTAATGTGTATTTAGAGACTTAAACATTACCATGAGGTTGGTTGTTTCCAGATGTACCCTTGCTATGCTCAGAGAGAAGGGCCTCGTGCTGTGCTATCGCTCGTGAAATCTGTACTTGTAACTCAGCCTCTGTAGTGGGCAATCGAGTTTCTCTTCGCGGAGGCATCTTCTATAAGAAGATTGTGTCGGTCAGGTAATAATAAGTATAGTAACTACATGACATGTACACGTAATAGTGTCTATCAACGCAAGTAATCACTTAACATCCCAATCATAACGTAAACAAGTAGTTCAACAATGTATATAATGAGAATGATGTGATTGAGCTTTTATATATCAATGACCACGAATACAGTTTTACAAGTTCTACAATATACCATACATCAAAAGGGACTACAGGGTCACATCACCCTCGTCCACATCGTCTATCAAACTACAATAGTCAAAAGTCAAAAAGTGGTCTTCAAGAAGACTGTGCAATCTGGGCTCAATAGCTACACTCTCACCAAAAGTATGCAACCTGCATAAAAGCAAAAACTGCTATGCTGATGGTGGAGGAGGAGGAGGTGGAGGAACGAACAGCAAACTGCGCATATACGCTAACTCCTCCTCGAGAGCATAAACGGTACGCAGCAGGTAACTAATCTGGTACTCCATAGTAAGAAAACGAATGTCAAAATCTGGGTATGGCAGAAGTGGAGCGGGCGGAGTCGCAAACGGTGACTGATAAGGACAAGGCGGAGGATGTGGGATCCTCTCTAACTCCATGACTCTACGGCACAACAACTCCTGCTGGAGCTGTAACGACAAAAGCAGATCATCCCTCATGTATCCAGTGTAATGTGAAGGATGATATGGGTCAGAAACAGGCATCATGTTGGGTGGAAACCAAATAAGTGGCTCGCCCGATGGTGCAGAAGCAAAAGGAGCAGTATGTGAAAACTGTGGTACAAAGGGAAAAGCTGCTGACACAGGAGGAGCATGGCCAGACGGCTGGCTCGACGGTCCTTACCCTAGATGGGGTGGAGGGATATCTTGTAAGAATGTGATCTGCAGATCGATGCGGTGCATATCTGACACAAGTGGGTGAAACGGGGCGATATCAACGGGTGCATGTGTAGGTGTAGGTGGGGGAGTGACAGGTCTAACAAAAGGAGGCAAGTCATCATCGTCCTCTATCCACCCATTGCGGGTGAATGCATATATGGGGTCAATCTGGTCTGCAAAAGGAGCATGGTTAATAGGTGCAGGGACTGGGTCAGGTAAAGGTGGTGCAACAACTGGTATATCAACGGGTACAGGGTCATGCTCAGGCAGAGGATCGTGAGCAGGTATAGGCTCGAGTGCAATCACAGGCTTAGGGTCGGGTGGTGCTAACTCAGGATCAGTGGGTATCGGCTCGAGATCAGCGGGTACATCAAAAAGCTGATCATCAGGAACGAAATCAACATCATGCTCAGGATCAATGTCGGGGTCAAACTCATCATCAAACTCGAAGTCCTGAATAGGTGCAGCAGACATAGCGGTGTCAGAATCAGAATCAATGGGATAACGCTGCAATCCCAATGCATGCAAAGTAGTAGATGACACAGACTCGAACGAATCAGGACTAGAATGGTCAGATGAAATCTCAATGATCAGGATCTCAATAAGCGGAACAACAACGACATCATCGACTGGAACTCCATCACCCTGGGCACCCTCAGGGGGACCCTCAATAAAAAGATCGATGTCATTATCAGACAAAGCGTCAAGAGGCAGATCCTCAAGAAGAAATGCAGCAAGAGGAAGAGGAGCGGGAATCGGAACAAGAAGTAGATCCTCACCATGGACCCCATCAGCTAGCGGTATAAAGTCGCCTAGGTCAGGTAAAAGCAAACGGCTGAAAATCATCATCATCGCTACTCTTAGTGTCAGATGTGAAAACCTTAGGGTCCGGGACAATCTCATCATCTGAAACTATGGCCATAGGGTCTATGGTATCTGACAGCGCACTCTCAAATGAGGACATGGTGTCTATAACAAATAATCACAACATATGCACATATATCAACAATTATCAAATAAGCATGTAAGTAATAACAGTGTAAGCATGTATTCATCCTAGCCATCCCAAACTATCCCACCCAGCCTTTCAGACTGAACTACCTAGCCTTTCAGACTAAACCTCCCCAGTTTCCCAAACTGATCTACCCAGTCTCTCAGACTAAACTTCCCCAGTCTCTTACACTCAATTTCCCCAGTCTCTTAGACTGAATTATGAACATAAGCTTTGAAATGTGTTTTGTGCCCTGTGTTTGTAAAAATGTTTGTTTCCCTGGATCTGGACATTTTGTGTATGCAATGTAAACATGTTATGAAAATGTTTTCGTGAGAGCCCTAATGATCGTAGTCTAGACTCGAGAAGTGTTGGTCCAATAACGTCTGTAGCTTCCGTCAACATGTAGTCATATTTTGTATAGTTGTGTATGTATTTTGTATGTGTGTATGTAAAGCAGGACAGAATCGGTGAAGTTTTTGTTAAGTGCTGTTGCTGCCAGCCGATCGGCTAGCCCAGCCGATCGGACAACCCGGCCGATCGAGCAGGCTACTCGATTGGTTAGCATTGTCAGCCGATCGGCTAGCCCAGCCGATCGGCCAGCACTCTCTTATTCTGTCCTTGCCTATAAATAGCTGGTAGGTCAGTTTATTTAGAACCTTTTGACACTTTCACTTTCGACCTACCTTTTGTATGTCTGAGTTCTTTCTGGCTCCTGTACATTTTCACATCATTCAATAGAATATCAGACGGTGATTCAAAGTTGAATATTGTCTTTGTATATCTGCTATGTGATTACATGAATTCCGCGCATTAATCACTTTATGATTCAACTACGTTTACGAACAAGAAGATCCCATCCGAGGGACCAACAAGTGGTATCAGAGCATTAGGAAGCTGAATCGACACCTACAGAGACGAATTCACCGGAATTCAAGTCGTGTTTGCTGTTTCAGAAACAAATTTCACCGGAAATTTGTTACTTCTATCATTCCGACTCAAATTTCGCCGGAAATTTGACCGATTCTTCTATATTCTTCTCAGATCTTGCTTTATTTTTCACTTTTACATCATAAAACCAAAAAAACTTAAAATTCAGTGAGATTTTACGGTTAAAAATTGACAAATTTGCTATCAATCGAATTGCAATCATTAGAATTACAATCCTACAAAGTTTCACAATCAGATTCAATCTAAAACTTGTTCAAATTGATCAAAATCTATGGAAAACTGTTCATGTTTGCTGATGTCAGCCGGTCGAACGACCTAGCCGATTCATGTACTTGCTGACGTCATCATTCCAAGATTGCATAACCGTTCAGATATTTTCTGTTAGAAAGTGTTGCTGACATCATCAGTGTTAGCCGATCGAATGAGTAATTCGATCGGACAGCATTGTTGACTCTTGGTATTGTTGCTGAAATCATATTGCTAGCCGATCGAATACGCCACTCGATCGAATACGCCACTCGATCGGACAGTAATTGTGTACTGTTTACATATTTGTAGTTGTCAGCCGATCGAACGAGCTATTCGATCGAACGAGCCAGCCGATTGTTGTGTGCTGGTCGATCGAACGAGCCATTCGATCCAAGTGTCCTTGTGTTTACATCTTTAAAATCCAAAATTTTTCTAAGTGTTTGATAAACATCTCAGGTACTTAACAATGGAAGAATTCATGAACCCATTCAGAAATGTATGCGTTTGCTGGTAACAGTGGAGATGATTCAACAAACCGAACAAATGAGAATACTCCAAGTACGAGAAAGACGTTGTCGGAAGCACTTAGTGTGGAAAGCGCTTATGGAACTTACAATAAGCCACCAAAGCTGTTAGCAATTGAAGATTATAATCGGTGGGCAAAACAATTCGAGGAATGGTTGAAGGCCTTCGCGTACCCTAGTTGGAAAAGCTTAAAAAATGGTTTTAACAATGGAAGAGAAGACTTTGAGAACATGTCAGAAAGTGAAGAGATTGAATATTTTGTGGCTGAACAAAAATGTCTAGCTTTGATTAACCAATCAATGAGAGAAGATATTATCTCACTGATTGATTATTCAAACGCAAAGGATCTTTGGGATAAATTACAAAAGAAATGTGTCGGCACTGCTGAAATCATTAAAAACAAAAAGAAACTGCTAAAAAAGGAATTTGATCTGTTCGGATGTCTTAAAAATGAGTCTGTTCCAAAAATGATTGAACATTTTGGGCATCTAAAGCTAGAGTTGGCCAGGCATGGAATTGTTTTTACTCAAGAGGAGCTTGTAGACAAGTTATTTGATTCTTTGCCAGACGAAATGGATTGGCAATACTTCGCAATGATGATCAAGAATACAATCCAGCCAAGTGTTCTGACAGTTGATTTGCTGATAGAGAAACTTGAGAGTCATGAGCTTGAAATAAAGAAGACACATAAAGTCAATCACTCGTTATATCAACAAAATGTGGAACTTTATTATCCGAAGAGCTTGATGCAAAAGACAGGATCTCCGAAAACAGCCTTCACTGCAGAAAGTTCACAACCAATGACTCAAGAAACCTCACACAGTGGTTTTCATAGTGGAATGTCTTCCAACAATCCAAGTCAAGGACCATCTTCAAGCACATCAAACCAACAGCAAACTGCACCATAGAATGTCTTTCAATGTAATATCGTTGTTGATTTGAAAAATGGTCAAAATTTTAGTGAGGAATCAGCGAAACAACAGATGATTTTCTTAGCATCTGTATTGGAGTCATATGAAGGGTTAGTCACTGGGAAGATTGGCAATACCAACCTGATGAAGGAAGACTACGATCAAATAGATCCTGAAGAAATGGAGCTAATTTATATTCGTTGGGCCATGGCTAGTGCTGTTCGTCGAGCACAACGCTTCATGGAAATAACTGGGAGGAAAACAATTGGTGGTCCATCTACCAAATTGGGTTTCGATAAGTCTAAAGTGACATGCTTCAAATGCAAACAAAAAGGTCACATTAAACGAGAGTGCAGAAAGGAGTATGCTGATGAATCTGCTAATCCGTTCCGAGAAGATTACTATAAGAAAGCCATTTATCATCAGAACAAGTCGGAACCTCCAAGGCTGAAGCAGATTGAAGAAAAAGATAAGGAAAAGTCAAGAGCTCTAGCAGTCATTCATGATGATGAGGGATACGACTGGAGTGAGATATTGCCTGAAGAAGATGCAGTTGGTTACGCATTCGCAGCAGGAAAGATTGTTCTGTTCAAAGATACAAGAACAGAAGAAGAAAAGTTTGTGAATAGAAGAATGAAAGCCCAAACAAAATTAAGCAGAATCTATACCATTTACAAAGAAGCAAAAAGGGCTAAAAGGTGGGATCCAGACAGAGAATGTTATCTTGATCCTCAAGGTAATATCGCAATCGATCCAAGTTCACTCATTGTTGATGCAATCATTCAGCAATATGCTGAAGAAGAGGAAGCTAGACAAAGAGAATGGTGGGGTGAAGGTGAAAAGAAAGTGGAAGAAAAAGAAGAAGAGGTGAAGTTAGCAGAAAAGAAGATCGATGATGGGGTGATAGATACATCACAGGAGCTCACAGCCGAAAATCTGATGAAGATGGCAGACAAAGTTCTAGCTGCTAAAGAATTGGAGGTAGATTCTAGTTCTGGAACTGAGTCAAACGCCAAGGTCAGTCAGATAAACATGAATGTAGTGTCAGGTAAGAAAGAGAAAAGCGAAAGTGACTGCAAGAATTGTAGGAAAAACTGCAAAGATTGTAGTACTATCGCTTATCTCAACAACAAAAAGGTTGAAGATCTGACAAAAAGGGTCAGAGAGGTTGAAAACCAAATCTTAAACCGAGATAAATTGCTAAAAGCTTCAAATGATCGTGCAAAAGAATTAGCTGAAAAAATTGAAAGTGATAAAAGTGACATAGAAAGAACTAAGAAAGGAAATGAAAAACTCATTCTTGAAAATCGTCACATCACTGAAAATTTTGAGAAGCTTAAGCGAACGGTTAAAGATTCGGATGATCGAAATGGGAAAACAACAAAAGAAAATGTTCAACTGTCGGGTGTGTTAAGGGTAAAAGAGGAGTTAATAAACAAACAATTGGATGAAATTGCTAATCTGAAGCTTCAATTTCAAGAAGCGAAAATCGAAAACGAACGTATCCAATTAAAATTAACCAGTTACAACTCCGCAAGCTTTGTTTTGCAGCACATTGTTCCCAAACCCATCGGGAAAAACAAAGCTGGCGAAGATGTATTTTCGGACGGAACTGGAGTGGGATATCATCAAGTCCCACCACCTGTTTTAAACAATTTCTCAAAGAAAAAGTCTGGTCTGGTTAATAATGATGAAAATTCAGATGAAATAAAACTTCCAGAGTCGATTGATGTTACATTCTCATCATCATCATCTGATGACAGTGTTCAGACTGATATTGTCAAAAGCATGGCAGAAAGTGTCTTAGAGTCTGATTCAAATGAAGATGATGGTTGTTTCTTGGATAAATACATTCCGAAACAAAAATCCAAGAACAACTTAAATGAAGAACCAAATCTTGTCATGTACAAGATGTTGGGTTCAGATAAGTTGTTTTCGGATACCGAGTTTCCGATTGAGAATGTAAATGTCAACAAATTGAAAAATGTTTACAAATTGATCGAAGTTGAGTTGACAGAAGTGAAGAGTTTAAACCAAACAAAAAGACAAATGAATTTCGAAAAGGATAAAGCTTACTACAAGAAACCCGTTATTCCTCCACGTTTTTCTAATAACAATCCAAACAATTGGTCGGGTGGATATTAGGGGGGTAAGTCTTATCAGAAGAAAATGCTCAAAACAAGAAGTTTATTGAAAAGAAAGTGTTTGTGAACAGTTCGAGTTCATTTTCAAATGAAGAACCTGAAATTTTTTCAAAATCAAACAAAGAATTCTTTAAAGAAAAAGCCTTACAACCTCAGTCTGAAGGCACTAGTCGGGTTGTTGACACCCGAACATGTTTCAGATGCAATCAAGTTGGACATATTGCACGAAAGTGTACCAACTTGAAGTCTAAGACTGATGTTGTTGAAATTCAAAAGAAGAAAAATGATGAGAAAGAAAAGGCTCCATTGATTGTTGAGAAAAAAAGTTTGAAAAATTACAACACCAAAGTCAAAACTGAACCCGTAAAAAAGGTGGAAATTAAAAATGATAAATTTTACAAACGGGTCGGAACAACTCAACAAACATGGAAGCCGAAAGTTGCTAAAATGAGAGCAAGTGGTTCAAAATCAAAGGTTTCTGAAATGGAAAAACAATCATCTTCTACCACATCGGTAAAGATGAGTGTTCCTGAAAAGAAAAAGGTTGAATTATCTCAACAAATTTGGAAACCAAAAAGTGAGAAGAAAATTTCAACTTCTGAGGTGAAAAAGTCTGAAGAATCAATTACGGTTGATTATGATGCAAATTTTCCACCTCTCAAGGCTGAAAATTTCAAAATTCAAATTGCAAGAGTCAAAGTTACACCTAAGGCTGATGAGGCCTGGGTGGACTCGATGTTTGACTAAACAATTTGAATTGCCGGAGCTTCCTTGATGGCGAAGCATGAATCGACATCCTTTATTGAAATGTTTTAATCATGTTTGTTTATGTGCAGGATCTTCCACAACTTGTATCAAGATGGATCATGGATAGTGGAGCTTCCAGACATATGACAGGGAAGACTGCATTGTTGTACGATGTGAGGAATATAAATGGAGGATATGTTGGATTCGCGGGCAATCAAGGTGGTCGTATAGTTGGTGAAGGAACGTTATCAAATGGGATTTTAACGTTTGAAAGAGTCAATTACATTGCTGAGCTGGAGAACAACCTACTAAGTATTTCTCAGATCTGTGACAGAAAGTACACCACTCACTTCACTGAGAAAGAATGTTTGATACTAAAACCGGGATTTGTTGTACCTGAGGAGTGGATCATCATGAGGGCACCAAGAGTCAACGACCTGTATGTATTTGATATGAGCATAGCAACGACAACAACGGGTCAGGCTCACTGTTTTGTGTCAAGAGCAACTGAGAAGGAGTCAAGATTGTGGCACCGAAAAATGGGGCATATACATCTTCGAAAAATGAATCACTTGGTGCACAATGATCTGGTTACAGGAGTTCACATCAAAGGTTTTCATCTAGAAGGGGAGTGTATAAGTTGCATTAAAGGCAAACAGAAGAAAAATTCGCATCCCAAAAAGCAAGTCAATTCAGTTTCTCAACCGCTGGAAAGACTTCACATGGATTTATTTGGTCCTGTGAATGTCAAAAGCATTACAGGAGATTACTATTGCTTGGTCGTCACTGATGATTATTCTAGATTTTCTTGGGTATCTTTCTTGAAGACAAAGGATGAAACGTTTGACAGTTTGATGGCATTATTCAAAAAGATTGAGAATTTGTACCAGAGGCGTATCCGAAGAATTAGAAGTGATAATGGTACTGAATTCAAAAACCACAAGATGGAAGAATTTTGTGAAGAAAGAGGTATACTGCATGAGTTTAGTGCTCCGTACACTCCGCAGCAAAATGGAGTAGCAGAACGCAAAAACTGGACACTAATCGAGACAGCCATAACTATGCTCACAGATTCAAAACTTCCAATAAATTTCTGGGCTGAAGCTGTTTCCTCCGCATGCTATACTCTCAACAGAGTTCTCACTGTCAAGAAATTCAACAAAACATGCTTTGAATTGATCAATAACCGCAAGCCTAACTTGAAGTATCTTGAACCGTTCGGGTCACCCTGCACGGTGATAGAACCTTTTGAAAATTTGGCCCGAAATGCATTGAGGGTATATTTGTTGGATATGCAAGTCCTTTGCGTCGTGTCTTCGTGCCAAGTGAAAAACGGATTATTGAAGCTGCAAATGTTGAATGTCAAGGTAATACGATGCCGCCTCAGAACCCAGGAGATTCATGGCGTTATCACTATGACACGTTTTGGGATTCATTTGATATGATGGAAGAACCGGAAGATGAAGAAGATTTCTTTGATAAGTTGGATATTCTTCGAGACTATGAGTCATCAGAAGAAAGATTTCCAGCACAGTATTCTCGGCAATCTCAGAAAACATCAAATGATGATGAAGCTGGTCCTAGTAATGCTGGTGAACAAAATGATACTCCTCAAACTTCAGAGAATCAGACGGCAACAAATGATGACACAACATCTGATATTGGTCCAACTTTTGATCATGGGGATTCTGAATCTGAGGGGGAGCAAATCCAGATCTTAGATCAAGCAGATCCTATCAGTGAAGAAGGTGCAAATCAAAATGTCACTAATCTGGACGGCAATGTAGATGTTCCGAGTGAAGTAATGCCCAGAACTCTTTCATATCATCCAGAGGAGCTGATCATCGGAGAGCTTCAATCAGGAGTTCGCACCAGACATCAAATTGACCAAGGGCTTACTAGTTTTTATTCATCAGTAGCACCTCTACAAACTGAATTTTCACTATGTTGTTTTATCTCGCAGATTGAACCTCAAACGTATAAAGAGGCGCTTACTGAAGATTCTTGGGTCAACGCGATGCAAGAAGAGCTGAACCAGTTTGAGAAATTAGGTGTTTGGAAACTGGTAGATTTACCAGAGGGTCACAGAAAAATCAACACTAAATGGGTGTTCAAGTGTAAAAGGGACGACAGAGGTGTAGTGGTCAGAAACAAAGCTCGACTTGTTGTTCAGGGCTTCAGTCAACAGGAGGGAATTGACTTTACCGAAGTGTACGCTCCTGTGGCACGACTAGAAGCAATCAGAATTTTCCTAGCATTTGCATCATGGAAAAACTTTAAAGTCTACCAGCTTGATGTGAAGTCGGCCTTTCTCTATGGCAAAGTGAAGGAGGAAGTGTATGTGGGACAGCCACCGGGCTTCGTCGATCCACACCACAAGAATAAAGTGTATCTCTTGGATAAAGCGTTATATGGCTTACACCAGGCCCCGAGAGCCTGGTATGAGACATTATCTCAGCATTTGCTAGCCAATCACTTCATCCGGGGAACAATAGACGCCACCCTCTTCACAAAGATAGTCGACGGTCACCTGCTGATAGTACAAATTTATGTGGATGACATAATTTTCGGGTCAACAAACGAGGACTTGTGAAAAGACTTTGAACAAGTGATGAAGCAAAAGTTCGAAATGTCATCAATGGGGGAAATGAAATTCTTTTTGGGACTCCAAGTTGATCAACTTCCTGAAGGAATTTTTATACACCAGACGAAGTACGTTCATGATATTCTAGAGAAATTTGGAATGTCAGGTTCTATTCCTGCGGCAACCCCATTAGCAACAAATCATGGGATTCACCCAGATCTCACCGGAGACAGGGCAAATGAAACACTTTATCATTCCATGATTGGTTCTTTGATGTATCTAACTGCTTCAAGACCCGACATTATGTATCCGACGTGCCTCACAGCAAGATTTCAATCTAACCTGAGAGCTTCGCACTTGATCATTGTGAAAAGGATATTACGCTACCTGAAGGGAACTCCATCGTTGGGGTTGTGGTATCCTAGAATAGGCGATTTTATGCTCGAAGGGTATTCCGACTCGGATTTCGGATACTAGGTCTTTATACTCAGTGATATCTCTGGGGTATTATTCCAGGACTTCTGCTGAATGGAAGTTCTGACCTAGTCCCCGAATAATACTTTCCGCAAAATGCTTGAAACATAGCATCACCCTCAGCAAGCTGATGAAACAATAAAATTGATAGTCGCTGCTGTTGAAATCAAAAGATCCTCTAAAGGGGACACACCGAAAAGTCGAATCCGTCATCTCTCTGCGTATACGGAAGTATCGACCTGAGCTCTCACGGCCCTCGCATTTAACCCCTTACAGATATCATCTGTGGTATACTCACCTGTAAGACTGAATACTGGGAACTTGATACGGGAGTATATTCAAAGGGTGGGACACATGAATGAGTTAAGTTTATAAGACATCTAAATCGTATCCTGAATAAATTGAAATCTGTGAGAAAACTTAAAATGGATCAGTATATCGACAATCTAGGTGAATTGTTTAATCCTGAATATGAAATGAAGCTTAATGGTACTTGTAACATGTCCAAAAGCTGATATGATTCCCTGACACGCTCATCAAAAAATATGTTTGTAAATAGATTTCTTTCTTTACATTCTGTCTTTCAGTTTCAGTTATACTTTTATAGTTTAGAATCTGCATTGAAAACTCAAAAAGATTTTACACTTCTGTTTTATTTTTGACAAACCAAAGCGGAGGATTGATTTTCAGATTCACAGTCTGATGCAAGTTGCAGGAAGTTGTTCTGAGCTGAAAAACAAGTTGGGAGCTATTCTTAATACAAACAAAGATTATAAAAAGTCAAAATGCAAGTTCATTAAGTTGAAACTTGTAAAATCTTCAGGAAAATGTTTTAAAAACATCAGTTTGTTTTTGCTTCGGGTCAACCAAGGTCATTAAGTTGAACTTGGTCGACAAATTAAGTACCTAGGGTCATTAACTTGGACCTAGATACTTAAGTGGATTGGAAAAAGTCAAAAAGTCAAATCTGTTTAAATGTCAAAGTGGCTTGAATCGAGCAGGCCAGCCGATCGGCTGGACCAGCCGATCGAACTGCTAGCCGGTTCATTGACATCCTATAAATAGGAGTTCATGCTTCATTTGTTTTTTTCGCACTTCGATCGAACCAAATACACTCTCAGCCGACTCATTGTTTACACTGTTTTCATTTATTTTCATTTCTCTTTGCATCAAGATCTTTGATTTGTTGGCTTACTCATCATCTCAAATGGCAAAGGTATATTTTCTAACATCAAAATCTTTGAAATCCTTCTTGTTCTTCATATTCATATCTGTCGGTTCTTTAACCTCAGATTTAGGAAGATGTAGGTATAGGGTTTTGATGAAATCTAGGTATAGGATTTTGTTCACAATGCAAAGATCTTTAAGTTTACCGGTTCAATTTCTGAAAAATCATGCTAAAACTTGATAGATCTAAGATTAAGATGTTACGGCAGTCGGCATGTTCATCATGAATTTAGACCTTGTTTAGGACGAATTAGACAAGAATGAACATAGGGTTTTGATCGCGACAACATTAGGAACATAGATCTGTGCTCAATTTGTAATAATTAGCATAAATTTTTGAATCATCTGTTTATGTTCTTCAAACTGTTCTTCATCGAAGATGCCAGCCGATCGGCTAGCCCAGCCGATCGGACAGCAATCATAATGTGTTTTAGTTGTTGCATAAGGTAGTTCATGTCTTGAAAAATGTGCTTTGATTGTACTAAGTGCTTGGAGTGTGGTTTTGCATTGTGCTAGCCGATCGGCTAGACCAGCCGATCGAATAGCAATATGCTAGCCGATCGGCTAGACCAGCCGATCGAGTAGCAATGAAGATCATGTGTTTGTGTTGAAATATAATTCATGTTGATGCCTTGAAATGTGTGCTAAATGTTTGCTATGAAATCTGTGTGTTTGAATCATTTGAAGAATACAGTTTGAACATAGCATTGCCAGCCGATCGGCTAGACCAGCCGATCGAACAGCAATGACAACATTGTCAGCCGATCGGCTGGACCAGCCGATCGAACAGGAATTGCTAACCTTAGTCAATAGGGCAGCATTACTTGTTGAAAGGATAGTATTCCTTACACACTTAGATTTTTGAGCATAAGTTTGCCAGCCAATCGAAGAGCATTTGCTAGCCGATCAGACACCATATGTAAGAACTTCTTTGTCACATTTTGTCAGCCGATCGGCTGGACCAGCTGATCGACCAGGCACTGTCACTATAATCATTCTCAGCCGATCGAACAGTAATGCTCTTCGATCGACCAAACCAGTCGATTCTGTAGTATTGTCACATAGAAATTTCAAAGTGTTAGAAAAATGTTCAAAATTTTCATGTCTTAGTCTCTATTCTTGTTTGAATAATTTTCACTGAATATTTTTACAGGGACGAGGAAAAGAGAAAGACAAGAGTCATAACATACCTTGTGAAATTGATTCTGAATCAACCACTGGTATTGTGGTAGAAAAGATGGCAACGTTTTTGAGAGAGAGCAGAATAGCTAAAGCTATGTCTGATAAAACTGTGATTTATGAATCACATGTTAGAACATTCTGGAACACTGCTAGATATGAAGATTCAGACAAGATGATACATGCAGTATTGAGAAAGAAGGATCAAGCTGGAAAGGATGTAGATGTGGAGTTTAAGTTTGATGTAGGAGATGTGAGGAGAGTTCTAGACTTACAAGATTCTGATAATGATCCAACAATCATGTCTGAACGTCTTGTAAAAGGTTTATGGTGTAGAATGGGATTCACAGGGTTCATAAATGGAAAGATGTACAAAAGAAGTTTCTCCAAAGCATATCGATACTTAATGCACTGTATGATACACTCAATGGGACATAGAAAGGGAGCATATGATGAGGTTGCTGATTACATCATGAATATGATAACAAGCTTGGTGCTAAACAGAAGGTACAATATTTCACAAGTAATTTTTGAGTACATGAAGGAGAATTGCGAAGCTGGAGCAGATAAGTACATCATGTATCGTAGATTCATCATGATGTTACTAAATGACAAAATCAAAGATCTTCCGAAGGATTGTGAGGATGTGATGGAGATGAGTATTGTAAATAAGACAACAATAGGAAGAATTACAAAAGATAAGGATGAGAAAACCAACTAGATGATTTGCAGAATAAAAGATAAAGCATATGTTGCTCCTGAAAACGATAAATGGAGGCATGACGACAGCAACTCAGACAATGAAGACTCATAGATGAATGAGATGGTTGAGAAAAAGACTAGGTGGTGGCATGTTAGAGATGGAAAAAGGAAAAGGACACCTAAGTCATCCCGTGCGGTTGTTATTCCTAAAGAAGGAGAAAAGGGTATAGTGAAAGGGGGAGCATTAAGACAGTTAGATTACATATGATTTAAATATTACTAATCTTATTGTCTATGTTTGTCTTGTAGGGTCTTCTGGAGAGCCACAGCAGAAGTTAATTGATGAGACAGTTCTAGAGCCATCTATGGTGATTGAACAAGGTGCTGATTTATTAAAGCAATCTTTGGAAAGCTATTTGAAAAAGAATGAGGAGATTGCAGCACAACAAGCTCAAGGAACAAGTGTTCATGCTGAAAAGGTTACAAGGGGTTAACCAGAAACAAAAGATCAAAGTGGATCAAGTGATGGAGATTCTGAAGCTACTCAATCTGAATCTGAATTGATTCCTAAAACTGTTGGTAAAGGAAAAGTTCAGTTGAAGAAAAGACTGTCAAAGAAACAAAAGGGTTCAGATGAAGAAGATTCTCCTTATGATCCTGAAAAGTCAAAGAAACAAAGAAAGAAACGAAAGGCAGCTCCAGTTGGTGTAATTCCCAGAAATGTCATATCAAAGAAATCAGGAGCTGAGTCACAAAAAGATAAAGAAGGGAAGGCAGCTCAACATGTTCAGAAAGAAAAATCACCAAGTGTTGATGTTCCAAAAGAACCGGAGGTGAAAGCAAAAGAAGTTCCAGTTGTGGGAACAGAAAAGAAGACAGATGATGATGATTATGTAGAGATCACTGGATTCAGAGCTGCTAGTCCAAAACCTGTTCAACAAGATATTCCTCAGTCATCACATCAGAAAGTAGAAGATTTTAAATTTGACTTTGACAATATTGGTTCGGTTACTGGTATTTTCTCAGAAGATCTTCCAGGTGAAAGTGATATGTTCAATGATTAGGCGGTTAAAGAATTGATTAAGAAAGTTAAAGAACTGGAGAAAGAGAAAGCAAAAGCTGAGGAAGAACGTGATATGCTGAAAAGTCAAATTAATGATTTGATGGAAGCTCACAATAAAGTAGTTGCAGCATTGGTTGAAAAGGAGAAAAGAATGAACCAAATGAAGGATGATGTCGAGGGAAATTTTAAAGTGTTTGATTCGTTAACTCAAGAGATATCTTCTTTGAATGCCAAGATAAAGGATCTGGAGAATGTAAATCAAACATTAAATCAGCTTCTCAATGAGATGAGTGAAGCTTCGTCGAATGAGATGAAGGCTATGAAGTTGGAGATGGAAGCTATGAAAGCTGACAAAGTAATGAAAGATCAACAACTTCAGATGTTGGTTGCTGTGGTTGAAAGTCATTTGAAGATGAACATTCATGCTGCGTTTGATGAAATTGATGTGATAAGAGCTAACGAAAGAAGAATGGAGCGTGAACGTCAAATGGCTGAAGAAGCAAGTCTAAAGAACAAAGGAATAGTTGAAGAGGTTGAGATAATTGATGCATCTTCAAGCCAACCAGAGGTTGGAGGTTCTTCTTCGCAACCTGATATTGAAATGATTGAAGTGGTTGAGGTTCAAGAACAAGAAGTTGTTGAAGATGATCAAGAGATGGTTGAAGCTGAAGCTGAAGAGCCTCATGAACCAGAATACTTGATTGTTGGTGAGCCTATTGAGCTTATTATTGTTGAAAATGTTCTTCGAAGAGTTGAAATTATTCAAAGAAGAAGAAGAGCAAGAGAAGTACTATTACTGGAGTATACAACTGACAAATTTGTGTTAGTTGGCAATGCTTACCCTGTGCCATGCAATTCAAAAGAAGTGGCAAAGTTGTTAAAGTTTCTTGATCGAAAAAGAAAAGGAAGAATAGCTCGTGGTGAGATTGAGGATGAAGATTCTGATAAAGAGTTGTTCGGAGATGATGAAGAAGAAGATGAAGATGATTCTGATGATAAAGATGATAAAGTTGATGATAAGTCTGATAAAGATGACAAAGGCGATGACGACAATGATCAAGGTGCTTCGGGTTTATTAATCAGTGAACCAAATGTTCAAGAAAGAGTGGATGAGCTGATGAATAATGAAATAAATGAGCAGGAGGATGAAGTTGATTATGAAGCATCGTCGTCTGGAAAACAATCTGTTGATCAGGTACTTCTTTCTAACCCTACTGTCATTTACTTATCTGGTAAACAACAAGGAGAGGTAGAGGTTAAAAGAACACGGGCTGAAATGCTAGAGGAATTGGGTTTGGAAGATGGAAAATTTAAATTTAACATTGAAGATGAAATTCCTCATTCACCTGCAAAAGATTTTGAGCCTAGATACCCTCATGAAGCTGATCATTATGATGAAGTGATTGTTGAAAGCGCATCAGATTCAGAGGAAGATAGAGTAGATTTTCATTATGAAGGGGAAGATGTCGCATTCCCTACTTTCACAGAGTTGTTTCAAGAAAAGAATGAAGATGAGTTGAGAAGAAAGATTGAAGAAAGGGTTGCTACAGCAGATATTCCTGAACCGGTTTCTAGAGAGATAACAGCTGAAGAAAGAAAACGATGGTTCAAGAATATGCCAAAAGAAAGAAAGACTCTCAGGGCTCTTCAATATTTCACTCATAACAAAGATCTTTCTTGGGGAGATATTCTATCTTGGGGATATTTGGAAGACTTGAAAGTTTATGCAGTCAGAAGGGAGCAGGGTGTACAGTACTTTGAATTCTTAGCTGATATAGCTACTTTACCCTGGTGGGACGTAGATGAGTTGGTGGTTACAAAGAATATCAAGCAATACTACTACGGTCCAGAAGTTCAAGAACGTAATCAGGATTTGTGGAATTACATCAAATGGCAAGCAAAGAATAATTATCCAGATTGGAAACCACAATAACCGAAGCAGATTGTTACTTACTTGGAGAGCGGAGAGAAAGACATTATGTTGGATGTAAAGCCTCCAAGGTGTTTGAAAAATATGCCACTCAGAGCCATTGAACAAGATTTCTACGATCTATTTCAAGCTTGGCTATATAATCCCTCTACAGCTGAAGCAGTTATTTCTTTGTATGACAAGACCACTGGAGAAGGTCGAAGAATAAGTATCTTGGATCCTATGTGGCTGGTCAACTGTTCGAAGAAAGATATAGATTGTCTGTTTGTCAACAAGATAATCTATGATAAGAAAGACAAAGAGATAGCTATGCAGTATCAAGGAGTGATAGATGTTTGCTTCGCAAAAGAAATCAATTCAGGGAAAAATTGGAAGACAAAATGGAGAGATCTTGAAGTTGATGAATTTCTAAAGGCATACAAGCAAAGTCAAAGACAGAAAGAGATAGCTAAAAAGGCTGCAGAGAGGGGAAGAAGAAATATTGGGTATGTGCCGCCTACAGATCAAACGCCTATTGAATCTGAAGAGAACAAAATTCCAAAGTGGGATCGAAAGCGTGATGGCGACCCAGAATACCGAAAATGGTGGATAAATGAGGGAAGGCATAAAAGAAGAAGGATGTTGGAAGAACGAGCTGAACAGAGAAGACAAAAGGCTAAAGAGAGGAGACGCAACAGGAGGAAATAAAGACTATGTTGGAAGGAACTACAGCTACATCCGAGGGGGAGTCTGTTAGTGCAATAACGCCTGTAGCTTCCGTCAACATGTAGTCATATTTTGTATAGTTGTGTATGTATTTTGTATGTGTGTATGTAAAGCAGGACAAAATCGGTGAAGTTTTTGTTAAGTGCTATTGCTACCAGCCGATCAGCTAGCCCAGCCGATCGGACAGCCCGGCTGATCGAGCAGGCTACTCGATTGGTTAGCATTGTCAGCCGATCGGCTAGCCCAGCCGATCGGCCAGCACTCTCTTATTCTGTCCTTGCCTATAAATAGCTGGTAGGTCAGTTTATTTAGAACCTTTTGACACTTTCACTTTCGACCTACCTTTTGTATGTCTGAGTTCTTTCTGGCTCCTGTACATTTTCACATCATTAAATAGAATATCAGACGGTGATTCAAAGTTGAATATTGTCTTTGTATATCTGCTATGTGATTACATGAATTCCACGCATTAATCACTTTACGATTTAACTACGTTTACGAACAAGAAGATCCCATCCGAGGGACCAACAAGAAGGAATCCTAGTTCGCTACGATCGAAGCTCGGATACCAAGCTGTCACACCCTGACTTTTGCGGAAGCGTGATTATTGGTGTGACTTTCTTAATACCATTGCATTCAATCATAACAACGCTATATGATAAAAACCATAAGATGTTCATCCATTAATTACGTTTAGAAAATACCACAACATACTTGTCTGAAACATAGACACCAAATTTTAAGTTACAACCACAACATGTTTAAATGAGTTCACGAAGACTCAACAAAAGACCTTAAATAAAACCGGGCTTAGGACCATGTATCTCGTCCAGGAGTAAGATACACCTCCTGAACCCTAAAGACTTGGATGACATCTTTTATTTATGACGCAGCTTGACCATGCAAACACCTGCCAGATCCACTTAGTTCCCTGAAATACATGTAATTTGAAAACATCAACAAAAGTTGAGCAAGTTCAGGTGTTTGTATAAGTATGTATAAACCTTGTAAACAGTGTATGTATGTCCCTGGTATGTAGCAATAAGGAAGAACAGATCACCAATGGTTTGCAAGGCCAATGGTATGTGTGAAATGGTGCAGGAAAACTCAAACCAAGCAAAATTTTGCCATGACATTTGTATGTGGATATAGTCACCACATGGGCCACCCTGGTCCTCATGGGTGTGGGCTCTCTACACCCAAATAGATCTATCACTCATGTCCCTCGGTCCTACGACGAGGATTAATGGCCTTAAGTGTTGTACCCACCTTTCACATGATCAAGCAGTAACCCTCCTTAGCTAATTATACCATGTGTAAAACGTTTGTAAACAATTGTAACACGTATTTCACCCCCGAAGTTATAAAACTGAAAACAGTTAAAAGAAAAGGGGGACATGAGCTCACAGTTTTGCATCTTCTGTGCTCGTAACTCAAGTCTCCTCAGTAAACACGAGTCCCTACAGTGTACTAGGGTCTATTAGACGAACGGGCCGTGCCTTGCCTTAGTATTTATGTTTTTGAGTTACGTTTCTTTTATGTCTCTAATATTATTCGAAGTTATAATTACTTGTTAAAATAATAATTATTTTAACTTTAAATTATATTTAATTTTTGAATAATTTGTTTTAAACAATATTTTGTAACAATACTTCTCAAGTATTTACTTTCGTATTTCTTTCCAAGGATGGGGGTATCTCATACATGTATCTTCGTATTCTAGTATTTGTAGCTCCAAAATAATATATTTTCAAGTCTAACTTAGAAAATATACAAATATACTTATTTTGTCCAAAAATAATGTATTTCAAGAAAATATATATTTTTCCCAAAAATTATATATCTTCTAAATATTCAAGAAAACATATTTTATTTCCAAAAATAATATATTTTCTTCTTGTCAGAAAAAATGATATACTTTATTAATAATGATAAAAATCGTATTTTCATTTCTCCCGTATCCAAAATAATATTTACCAAAAATATATTTATAACGGTATTTTCCGGAATATTTTGTAAGTTACGTTCTTGCGTTCGGTTTCACAATATTAAGTGTGTAACTTATATATTTATTCCATGATTTTTGGTATTATTTTGGATTGTAAATTGTTGGTATTTTTTTAAGTTATATTACTATAAATCCTAAAATAATATAACTACTACATAAAGTATACACATAATCACACACAATGTGTAAATATATATTCTAAATACACATTTATCCATTTTTATTTATAAAAACCAACCTCCAATATTTGTATTTTTGTAATAAAAATTATGGCAAGGTTTATGTTGAAAACCATAGTTAAAACACACTTGTAAATATTTGTTTAGAAAATATTTTTCTAAGTGTTTATATTTTTAGAAAATTTTGTCATAGTTTCCCCTAAAAATGGAGCTGTCCATGCTATCAAAGCATATTATTTTCTTTTCAAAAATCATTATAAGCAATCAACAATCAATCTACACTTACCATGTGGCAAAACAAAGTTGTCTACATAATGATGATGAACTTGAGTTTTCATAAAAACTTGTTGTAACTTGGTAGTGTGTTTAGTAGACTTAGTTACCCTTTAAAGTGTGTTTATTTCTTTAAATATCTCATTCTTGAAAGATTTGAGTGTTTACAACTTGTTAGATGATTTTTCCAAAAATCATTCTTTTGAATTTTTCTTGTAAACAAAGTGTTCTTATACTTGTTTTACCACTAGAAACATGATTAGTTTCTTTTAAAACAATGTTCATGTAATTCTTTGTGATTTAGCTTGGTTTCTTTGGAAAACTATTTTAGAAATTATCCACTCACAAGACTTGTATTTTGTTTAAATCATCATTACTTGAAAACAACTTTTATTATTCAAGTTCATGTAAACATAAAGCATGATGATCTTGGTCTTTCACAAGATCATTACATTAACTTACTAGATCATGTGTTTAATCACAATCTAGTAGGTTCCATATGATGTCTAACATCATTAACACTAATAATCAATCAACAAGAAGCAAATAAACACAAATCAACAAGTATTCATATGTTTATAAGCATATGTTAGAGATTCATGAATATGTCTTTTAATGTTCATCATGTTTATCAATGTACATCATCTTTTAACCAACAACATATGAAGTAACAAAGGGTTATGAGGGCCTTACTACTAGCACAAGGCTAGAGAAGAACACTAGATGATTGAGATGACAAATGTGGAGGATAAAAGCTAATGGGAGAGGTCCTTCAAGATCCAAGACCACCAAGCTTGCTTAAACACCTTCTTGCACCATGTAATGAACTTGGAAATGGATGATTAATGGATGAAAGTGATGGTGCTGTTGGTGTGGTTCTCAGCCGAGAGAAGAGGGGGGAGGGGGAAAGAGATGTTGGTGAAGTGTGTGGGTGATTATGAGAGCTTATGGATCTTCTTATAACCATCTAATGTTATTACCCAATGGTTTATGTGTTTCAATAGTACATGGCACAATCTTCTACTAAATCAGGTAAGATTATATAGTATCTAGCAAGATCATGTAAGATTACACAAGTTCAAAGGTGGGGCCACTAAGGTGACCATCCACTTACATGGGGGGGAGGTATTAGTTGGTTTTTAATGGTAAGTTAGATGATTAGTTAGGATTCTAAGTGTATTAGTTAGTGTTCATGTGTATGATATGTTATATGGTGTGTTAGGGTGTTCGGGGATCATAACTAGCTCAGAAACATTAAAACAATGCTTCTAGTATAATTTTGGTGTTTCGGGTAATGTCCGGTTGGTCGGTTAGATACCGGTTCGTTAAAGTGTCAAGCTATTCCGTTTAGTGATCTTTAAGTACCCTTTTGTGACACTTTTAATTCCCGACACTTAGGAAAGCATTCAGGACCATCTAGTCATGTTTTTGCATGTCAACAACTTGTTAAAATGCTGAATTTTGCTGAAATATGCTGAATTCAGCACTTTGAGTGGGTTTTAGGCACTTTCCGACATTTAGAAAGCAGTTTAAGTCATCAGTTGTAATTGAGCACAGTCATTAAGCACTAATCATGATTAATTAAATTGTACGGATACCTAGATTTTTTTACGGTTGTCACAACTATAAATAGGAAATGATAATTAGGGGCTTAGGGTTGGTTCTCCTTGTTTTAGAAACTTGTATTAGATAACCTCTGTTGTTTGCAAGTTTAAGCATTTAAATCAACAATTCTTCAAATCTTCATCTTTCTTGTTCTTCATTTCTGGTTCTTCATTTCTTGAATATCATCAAGCTTGGATTCCCCCCATCCTTGGTGATTATTTGATATCGTTGCTTGGTTAGCCTCCCCTCCCCTCCGCCACATCCAGGAGTTCTAATGGCTTTTGTCAAAGCCCAGAAGACGAGATCTTACTTCAAGAGGTTTCAAGTAAAGTTTAAGAGAAGGAGACAGGGTAAGATTGATTACTGTGCTAGGGTTCGGTTACTTAACCAGGACAAAGACAAGTACAACACTCCCAAGTATCGATATGTCGTGCGATTTAGCAACAAGGATATCACTGCACAAATCATTTCTGCAACCATTGTTGGTGATATTGTTCTTGCATCAGCTTATGCTCATGAGCTTCCTCATTACGGTCTCAAAGTTGGGCTTACAAACTATGTTGCAGCCTATTGCACTGGACTTCTTTTGGCTCGCCGAGTGTTGAAGAAGCTTGAAATGGATGAAGAGTACTAAGGAAACGTGGATGCTAGTGGTGAAGATTATTCTGTTGAACCCGGGGAGAGCAGGAGGCCATTTCGTGCTCTGCTTGATGTCGGTCTTATTCAAACAACCACTGGAAACCGTGTTTTTGGTGCTCTTAAGGGAGCGTTAGATGGAGGTCTCGATATCCCACACAGTGAGAAAAGGTTTGCTGGTTTCGACAAGGACGGAAAAAGTCTCGATGCTGATGTTCACCGCAAGTACATTTATGGAGGGCATGTTGCTACTTACATGAATACTTTAATGGAAGATGAACCAGAGAAGTACCAAACTCACTTTTCCGATTACATTAAGGCTGGTGTTGAACCTGATAACCTTGAAGAGATTTACAAAAAAGTTCATGCAGCCATTCGTGCTGACCCGTCTCCTAAGAAGTCTGAGAAGCAGCAACCTAAGGAGCACAAGAGGTACAACCTTAAGATGCTAACTTATGACGAGAGGAAGCTCAGATCTCCTCACTTCAGTCACAAATCTCAAGCAGAGATCTAGCAATAGATAAGCTGCAAGGTGATTTGGGAATGCTAATGTCCACTGTATATGATCTGAAGGCGAAGTTGGAGAAAAAGTTTGGGAATGAGTTTGCTGACAAGGAAGATGAACAATTCTATGTTGGCAGAACAAAACAAACTCCTAAACAAAGTGCAGCAGCTCATGCAGTAGCAGAGGTAGAACGTGAAGCTGCACTAGAAGCTTATCTGGCTGCCAAGCCAAAGAAAAGAAGCAGCAAGCCTAAGAAAAAGAAAGAGAAACAGAGTAACAAACAGCTATTGGTGATGAAGAATCAGGATCTGAATCCCCTTGATGAGAACTTTCAGTTGAAGGATCCGACAAAAAGGCTTGACAGACTTCAAATGGAATTGGGATCTTCTCACTATGATGAAGTTGGGAACAAATCTGGGTTGCTTGTTAGAGGTATGAGCATGACAAAGAGATGTGGTTGGTCACACGAAAGAGTGGTCATCGAGAATATTATGGCAAGGAAAGTCAATTTGAGTCATGGACAAAATTTGATTTGAAGAGCCTGTTGTGTACCCCTTATTACGATCCAGATCTGAATCAGAGAGGCAGAGGTTGGGCATTCCACTTAAGACTTGAGAGGGAAGTAAAGACAAACTTTGCAACAATGAAAACAGCTGAACCCATAGTTGTAAGAAATCCTGGAGTCCGTGACCCTCATACTAAGCGCACCATCAAATCTTTGATTTGGCCTGCAACTGACAAGGAGAAGATCATTCCAATTGCAAAGAAATTTGAAAAGGGAATACTGAAGAACGTCAAGTTCTGGGCCTATGATCCAAAAATGACCGAAGCTGTTATTGTCACTAAAGAACAATCAATCAGGATTCCTAACTCTTATGACCTTATGAGTTTTCATGAAGAAGATGTTTTGATTCTCACCAATCATCAAGTCCGCACCAATGAAAAATATGAAGAATGTGCGAAGGCTTGGACAAGCGCTGCTGCTAACATACTGATGCATCATCTGTTTGCTCCTGATCAAGAGAATGAACAAGGCGGTCCTTAAGTTTAATGCAGCTACAGATCCAGTAAACCTAGGGGAGATTGTTAGACCCTTGAAGGTTTATGGATAAGTAAGTAGCTAAATGGATTAGTAGGCATTGTGGGTTTATGGTTGTATTTGGGCTTTTTGGGTAAGTTGGGCCTAGGGTTTAGGGAGCCTCCTCCCTAAACACTTACTATAAATAGAGAGGTTATGCCATTAGGAGTATGGTTGGTGACATTAGCTATCTTGTATTAGACATCATCATATGTATGCAAGGTTGAAGTAATCATCAATCAAAAATCTTTCTTTTCATCTCCTTTGTTCTTTCATAGCTTGTTTGTGTGATTCCGCTACCATTCAAGCTAGCACGATATCATTGTGATCTCGTTACGGGACTTACAAATATTATTGTCGACATTGCTGGAAATCATTCAACTCTAAGACCACCGGAAACCACCATCTAAAACCCACCTCCAGAACACCACTAACCTCTGCCATGTACTTCTGCTGTAACCCCCTCCCCCCCCCCCGGTCACCACCGTAGCTCCGATGGTCTTTACCATCGAAAACCACTATCTCTGTCGTCACACCTTCAATGCCGATCATCATTGTTATCTGTCTTCGTAGTCGGAAGAGACAGGCCAGTTTCTCTCTTTATCTCCTCCTCTTCTCACTCTCTCCAGTTTCTCTCTCTCTCTCTCTCTACAAGATGCCTCTTCCTCTCTCTCTCTCTCTCTCTGTTGAACTTTCTCTCTCTACTAATCTTGAATGGAATGTGTGTATAGATGTGTGTGTGTGCCATGTGAAAGAAAAAGAAGGGGAACACAATTTGGGGATTGGTGAAGCTTACATAAGAAGCTAAAATAGATAAAAGGGTTTTATAAAAATACCAATCAAAATGATGAATATACCTTCACATGTTATTCATGTGAGGGAATTTAACTGGTGAAATTAACTTGGTTAGTTTTAAAGGATTGAACCCGCAACAAAAATGAACTTAAAGGATGTTTTTAGCAAATTTTAAACATAAAGGCTGGAACCTACAAGTTTGAGAGAATATAAAGGACGTTTTGTGCAATTTACTCTTATTATAAATTCTTCGATCTGTCTCTTTTCTCTGATCTCTCTCTCTCATCTGTTCTCTGTATGTCATCTAGATTCTGAAGCGTAGTGTGAGGGAAGGGTGGGCAGAAGGCATTACATGCCCCATCCAAATGATACGACGCATTGGACAAAACGGAAGATATTGTCAACAAATAAAAGAACGTCTTGTTCATTAACATCTCGGAAATATTCCGCCACCCAGCGTTTACCGTGGGCACGATAACTGGTACACCAGAGGTGCGTCCACCAGGGCAAAAATACGATAGATACAAGATATAAGAGGAGTGAATGCGTGTCTCATTTGGTGATGAGCCCGTCACCCTTAAAAGGGCCTAATCAGGTCTTACCACTACAAAATCTACTATTCATTTTCATTGTCTAATTAACATATAGTAATAATAATAATAATAACTTTAATATATTATAGTTTTTTCCTTTTATAGCTTTTAATATACCGACGTGATGTTCTTATTTTTTGTATGTGTCGATTAGTGGATCAGTAATATGTCCAGTTTTAAAAGCATTGGTTATCACTAGATTTCAAAAAAATGAAAACTCTAATAGAACAACTTTATAAATATTAGATTTTAGTTATACACTTGTTTAATATACTTTTGTTGATTATATTTGATTATCTTCTTTATAGGACCGATCTGACCTGATCCAACCCGACCACGACCCAACAAAATTATTATATAGTAATAGACAAACGGCTACTAAAACTTTCCGCCACCCATGAAAAAATTTCCTTAGTCCGTCGTTGTTTACAAGGGCGTCAATAGGCGGGGTTCTGTGAAAGGGGAAGGGTAAGGAAGGAGGATAGATGGCATCTGCGTGTGGATGGTAGGAGAGGGCAGGCTGACGTGGAGGAGCAGGGATCGCCCGTCTCCTTTCAGCTAGCTCCAAGATTAGTGTTACTCTTGTATACAGTGAATCTTGGTTGTAAGAGTGTGTGTTAGCCAGCTCTCCTTCCTTTTTCCCACTTCCCTATAATACAATGAATCTGGGTTTTGGCAGGGAATATTGGTTTTGAATCTCAGGGTTGTAACATGTAAGAGAGATTAGTACCTCTGGCTTGGCTCTGGGTACGATTTGTTGGTGACTGCCAAGAAAAAACCAAAACTGATTTGTCATCTTTATAAGTTTGTTTGTTATGTTGGTGTGTCACATGGTGGAGTAGTTTTTCTTTTAATTCAAAAATGGATTTTATTTTACTAAGGGATGATAATTAATAACATTTATTTTGTTTAGCCTAATGGTGTATTGAGTAGTGACAGTACTTAGACCAAAAGTTTTGCGGAGGTGGAAAGTTATGGGACTCAATTTTTTTTTCCTATCGCGATATTTCTGGTTATATGTTTGATTCGGCTATTCAATTGGGTCGGGTCAACACAATAATAGCTCCATATAAAACTAAATAATCTTCATTATTCAAAGAATCCGTTCTTATAAATAAAAGGAAGCTTGATTTGAACCCTCAAGTTTCATTTATATAAAAACTAGTTTCAAACATTAAATTTAAAATTACAATTTGTAGAAGAGATTTGATGATAATGACAAGGATAATATATTATTTAAAATCCTACTTTTAATAAAGAATTCCAACAAATGTCACATGACGTTCCCGTCTAAATAAATAATTATTATGGAAAGTCGATTATTGATAATATTAAATTTAAAATTTAAAATTGAAAATTTATAGAAGAGATTTTGATAATAATGAAAATGATAACTAATAACTATATATTATTTAAAATCCTACTTTTAATATAGATTTCCAACGAATGTCACATGACGTTCTTTATTTAATTTATTAATAATACTAAATCATGATTATTTCAATTTCACCATTATAACTTATAAATAAGCAACTATATTTGGCTTGGATGGGTTGTAACATGTGCTTGGGGTGTTTTTCAAAAAAAAAAAAAAAATTGCCCACCGACGTGTCCCACTGCCTCTCATATACCACCTCTGCTTAAACCAATGCTGCCGCTTGAAAAACCCCTCCAACAACGTCGCCAATCAATGCTAAATCTGAGTTTTGGGAGACGAAGCGTAGATCGAGTTCCTTCGACAGAGAGACGGTGGTGTGTCACTCAACCACCAGTGAGGGCAAGCTTTCTAGCAGCGATTAGGTGTCTCGAAGTGGTTGACGGCGGCGCTTAGGGCTCCGGCGTCCCTGGCTCTATATTAAGGTGCGATTTGGGGTTTTAATTAAGTGAAACTGTTATTGGTTTCTTTTTGTTATGTGTAGCAGCGAGAATTGACTAGAAATTCATGCTTGGATGATGTTTTGACCTTCACAGTTCATTGTTTTGGTTGCTTTTTATATTAGTTTTTAATTTATGATTATGATTTTTATGAATACTATCATAGATTCAATCATTCAAATGGGTATTTCTAGCTTAGTTTGTCGCTTGGGTTTCC
Organism: Helianthus annuus; assembly: GCF_002127325.2. Classification (NCBI taxonomy): domain Eukaryota; kingdom Viridiplantae; phylum Streptophyta; class Magnoliopsida; order Asterales; family Asteraceae; genus Helianthus; species Helianthus annuus. The sequence continues at coordinate 48,721,386 of NC_035437.2, forward strand.
AAGAAACAAAATCTTGGATAAAGTTTTAACCTTTGTGAGTCAATTAAACAACACTCTTTGCAAAATGCCAAAATCAGATTGTTTGTTTAGGAATGTTTTGATTTAATAACGTATGAGATAGTGAAAGGTGGGGATTGTTTGTCTTATCATTTTGGTTTCTGTATTAAAATACCTAAGAAACTCCTATGACAATTGCTCCATTAACTTCTCATTATTCCCAAATGTTCAACGGTGGTAAGGTAAGGTTCTTGCTATGTCTGATTTTGTCATTCGTTTTGATGTCTCAGGTGGTCCCGGTTGTGAGTTTCGCCTTTTACCCTCAACGGCGATAGGAGGAGGTTATGGGGCTAAAATCAGGAATAGCATAAGGCTGAGGAGGGTAACATCGGTAAGCCTCACTGGCGTGGGAGGTGAGTGACGCTCTACTTTAATTTGGTTTTTATACTTATATTAGGCTTATATGTTTGGTGTATGTTGGGTTAATCTTAACTTATGATGATTTCAAATAGAATTATTTAGAATTAGGTGTCTTGATATATGGGTGGACGTATACGGTTGTGGTTGTGACAAGAAAATTTTAGAGACGACACTTGGTTGCAAGTCAATTATAACCAGTTAGGTCCGTGTTTCCTATTTCTATTTGAGGTCCTAATTAATATATAAATTTGAACTGTGTCTACTATAACATCGGTTCGTGTCTCTTCATATGGCCATTCGTATAGCCGCATCAAAGCGCAACTTGATATCTTCCATCATATAGACGGGATCCACGATTATAATCAACGTTTAACTTCTTTTGCATGAAAAGAAAATCATTAATTAGCATTCCACCAAGCGGGCTATGTTTTTCTTTAACAACTTCACACTTGGCAAGCCAAAAGTTTAATATTAGAAAAAAGGATTTTACCAAAGCCTGATTGTTTTTGAAAGCGGGAGGTTTATACTTTGATTCATTGCTAATTATATATCTATGGATGTGATTACAGGTGAATTAGAGATGTAGCCAAACCATTTACACTTCAAGGTAACCAATCATTACTATGGAATTAACATGCTTTGTCAAGAATTTTGTTTGGTTTCCTTTGTTATTGTATACGTTGAACAGTAGCCTTACCAGCGAAATTCGGCTCTCTCAGGCACGACCTTGGTTTAAAAAAGCGGGAAGCGCACAAAAGCGACGAGGTCTAAAACCAAAACACAAAAGCGGTGAGCTTTTCGTACGCAAGGCGCAAAGTGATTATATAATTTATTTTATATATCCCATAAGTGTTTAGCATCCAATACCTATGATTTAGCTATAATTAAGCTTTATATATGTTTTAAAATGAAAAAAAACATAAATGTACAACATAAAAAGCCTGTTGTACCAGTCACAAAAAAACAAGCCATGTACAAAAAGCGTGCGCCTCAGGTAGATTTTTATCCTAAAAAGCGTGCCTCAGTTGCGCTTCTTGCACAGATGTTGCCTTGTGTTACATAAGACACAAGGACCTGTGCCTAGATGCGCTTAATCGCGCTTTTTTAAACCAAGGGCACGGCTTCAACAACCATAACAACTGAAAGGTATGTTTTCTTACGATACTACTTTGCTTTGGAGGGTTATTGGATTGATATGCATGCTGCGCATATTTAATTAGGGTTGGCATCCTTTTGACTTAAAAGGTTAATGAAAGATGGCTAAAAGTTTGGATTTCTTATTAAATCTGCTCATGGATTTACCCTTATATAAGCCGATTACCCGGCTTATCTGATGTATTAAAATTCAATAAAAAATAAGCCCATGAGCAGTTTTAAACAAGTAATCCCAAATATTATGGTTTCTATTAATAACGATTCTCATATTGTGAGAACATGTATATGGTATGAAGAGGACTTACTTTGATTGTGGGTTTTATTTACTTGATAAATTACTCCCACGATAGTCCACCTAATGGTTATGCCATTACAACAACATTTTGTATGAATCAAGGTAATGCAAAAATCATTTAGTTAACCTGTTTATTTACGGTAACTCCTACAGCTTCACGCTAATTCTTTTGCAGTATATTTAATTAAGTGTTGGTTTGAAGCTCACTGAAGTTTTATGAGTTTTAGCAATTTTTCTTTGCAGTATTTTTAATTAAGGGTTGGATTGGAGCTGACTGAAGATTTATGAGTTTCAAGCAATTTTTCTTTAACTGTATGAACTGCACTTTGTGGGCGACTTGGCGGGTTATTATGTAAAACTATGTAAGCAAAGATAATATTGTCCTTATATATGGGGTTTAGGTGATTGAGAAGTGGTAGGTAGGTATGGCTGGGAAATCAAGCATAGGGCTGCCATGCCAATGCTGCCTACTTGGCGGGTTATTATGTAAAACTATGTAAGCAAAGATAATATTGTCTTGGTTCGAACTTTAATCTTGGGTGGTGTCAAATCGCAATCGAATTACTTAGGTTTTTACACAGTTTTTTTACGCCGCCGCAACGCGCGGCGGGTAAAAATTCTAGTTATTTTTAATTCTATGTTATATTAAATAATAAATAATAATATTAAATCTTGATTATCCCATTTTCACTCCAATTAAACATTAATATTAATATTAAATCACAATATCCAACTTATCTCTTATATATTTAATACCTTTTACTAAAAGGTTTCTTTTAGTTTTCTGCTTATTATCCAACATCGTGTAATACACAAGTTTTAACCTAATAATAAATAAAAAAATAAAGTAAAATGCTATAACCCGTGTAATACGCAAGTCTCTAACCTAATAATAAATAATAAAAATAAGGTAAAATGTTATAATAAGTAAATAGCACATTAAAGTTCATTTTTTTGAAAATACATCTTGATGATTAAATGTGTTAACGGATTATAATATATGTGTAATACATGTGTTTATTCAATTTGTGCAATACACTAGTTTTTAAAAGATGCGCTGAAGGTTATGCGGACCGTATGGCTATCCCCTTGCAGGCCGCAAGGGGTGCCAGACAAAAAGCCGCAACTTCGCTGGAAGCTGTAATTTTGCTGCATTTTGACACCTAGCATGAGTTTTTGCCATACATCTTCCTGTTTTGACACCTATGAGGACACTAATCACTCATATAAACACCCATGGAGACTTGTCCTAACATCTTGACTCTCCATTTGCTATAAATAGCTCCATTGAGTCTATAATTGTAACGCCCTGAGTTTTGATACTTTCTTATTGTTAGTAAGTCTTGTAGTAGTTCCTATCCGCTGACGCTTTTACTCTCGTGTATCTTACCATCGAAGCTACTATGACTCGAGACGACTGATCATAATGGAAATGAGACTGTTTTAATCATAATTGTGTTAAACTATGTGTAAACTATTACTCTATGTGATACTTCTTACATGAGAACGATATCTTTATCCTAGATGCTTGACTCTTTGTTATGCCTTGATACTTAATGCACGAGAAACTAACTTAATCCAAACTAGAAACACGAAAATTTTTTAGGTTATTTATGAAACATTGATGTGTATGTAGCGTGATATATTTTATTAATATTTTAAGCCCTTTTTAACACTTTAGTCAAGTCTTAAATTTATAAAACACGATATTCTACTAACACTAAACACACATATGGGTAAGTGCACCCATCGTGAGCATAGTATAGCGTTGGTAAGATACCGAGGTCGTCCAAGGACACAAGAGCTTTTAGTACCGGTTTATCCTCAACGTCTAATCAAATCAAAATTTTAGAAAAAATGTTTTAAACATGAAAATAAAAACTAAAAATACTGAAAAATAAAATAAAATATAAACAGATAGACAAGATGAATCACTTGGATCCGACTCGCCTTTAGTGTAACCTTTGATGATTTCCGCACTTTTGCACTTTTTAAGAGATTATCTTAGTTATAGTAGTAGGCCCCACTTTTGAAGGTGACGTTATCCTTAACCCAGTAGTTTGAGTCAGCAAGGATACAATCCTAAAGGGTCGGAATATTGAAAGATAATTAATTAAGTTATTAATACATAATGTGGTAGGCCCATCTTTTGAAGGTGCGTTACCCTCGGCTAAGTGGTTTGAGTCAGCAGGGATACAATCCCAAGTAGCCGGGTTAATGTATTAATAGTAGTTTACATATGAGGGGATCAAGCCATTCGCACCTCCGCCATCCAATACCAATGGGTATTGAAGGAGGTCCTAGTAAGCTTGACCCAGGTCCTTGCAGGATCTATACACTGAACAAGGCAAGAACCTTACCAAACCATTCCCATAACCCCCGACCAGGTAGCCAACATATCTCTATATAGACCGTAGAGATATGAATGGTGTAAATCTTTTATTTTATATAGACAGTAAAATAACGCCAAGACACCACGGACAAATGATAAGAAAGTTTCACCTTCAACATAAGAAACTAGTTATTAAAGTCATTAATACAAAACCAAATAAAAAGTACGAAAAGATTAAAAATCAAAAGCATTACACTAAATGCTTGTCTTCACCAAGTGATGTAAGAGACTTAGGCAAACATGGCCTTTGATTGTCAAGAACTCATACTATCAATCTTGGATCCCGAGACTACTACACACACTCTAAGATGGATGATGGATGATGGTGGTGGATGTGGGTTGTAGTGGTGGTGGAGTGTGGGTGAAGTGGGAGAGAGGTGGTTTGCCAAGGTATGCCTTTGAAGTGAACCAAGCACCTCTATTTATAGCCTGCACAGAAGGCCGGACACGGCCCCGTGTCCATCCACTTTCTCTTTCTTCATTAATTGCAATTTATCTGCATTAGCCCCACATGCCCCCGTGTCCGCTAGGCACGGCCCCGTGTGCAGAAGCGTATCTGTACTATCAAGATTTGCTTGGATTCTGCGAATCTTAGCGTTGACCACGGCCCGTGTTGAGCTAGGCACGCCCCCGTGTCGGGAATAGAAGCTTCGATAGCTTTGTCCTTTCTACAGACAACTGGCCATGCCCCTGTGTCTGCTGGGCACGGGGCCATGGTCAGCCTTCTGTTCTCTTGTTTTTGCTTGGGAAGATGCTGTCGAGGGGTCAGGCATGCCACGTTTATTCCTTTTATTGTATTTATGTTTGATTTGGGGGCATATTTGTTCCTTTTGTTCAGTTAAGCTCATTTGGTCCTAAAAATACAAAAGGAAGACAAAAACATACTTTTTCCAACATTAGTACTAAAAAAGGGTTAGTTTATGCATCAATTGATGTAATTTATGTGTTGCATTTTACACATATCAAATATCCCCATACTTGAATCTTTGCTTGTCCTCAAGCAAAACTCTTTATAATGTGGCTTACACTCCCAAATGGAATGGGTAGAAGAGAAGTTTTGGGCTTGTCTTGAGTGTCGGGAATCCAAGATCATTATTAGGCTTTATTTTTATGCTATTTACAATCCTATTCGTTATGATTTATTTAGAACATTTCATAAGAGAAATTACTTATTTGGGCATAACAAGCCTCTTTAAAATTCCATTTATATACAAGTTCACATACCTTACGGGAGATCACTCAACACTCGGCCGAAGATGTATTTTTGTGAAACACTCAAGACCGGCATGGAACTTACTTCTACCATATGCTTGCCAAGGAATCAATCCTCCTCCTTTTTAACTATAAACCTTTGTAAATATCAAGAGGACTTGGAGAAGGGTTAGGCTTGGGTTAAATGTAGGTGGTTTTGGGTTAGTGGTTAGTAAAAAGGGCTAAAAGCGTAAAAAGCGTCGGTCGTCGTAAAACTTTTTGTTTTTGTTACTTTTATTCAAACAAAGTATTTTCAAACAAAGTTTTTTTGAGGAACTTGTTTGTTTATTGCTGTACTTTTTTTTTTTTGATAAAGAATGTCACATGAAGACCGAGCTTTTTACTAAAATAAAGGGTTTAAAAATAATAAGGGTTTTGGTGGGTAAAGGGTGTTTGTTTTGTGGGTTTAGAAATGAAAAGGTCTAGGCTCAAAGGGGTTAACTAGGGGGATTTTGGGTAGGTGATAAAAAAAATGAAAAATAATGGGGTTGAAAAGAAAAAGGGTTAGTCCTAATGCCTCCATTATTTACTTACTTGGGTTTAAGTTGGTAAGGACCGGAAATGTATCGTCATGGCAAGTTCTAGAGTCGTAAGAAACCAAGCGGCTATTCACACAAGAAACGAAAAATGAGCATTTAATTTAAAGATGTATGTTTTTATGCTCCATAAAGGCTCAAAACTCACTTTTTGTGGGAATGGGTTTTTAATGTGATCAAGTATATATAATCAAGTTTTAACTAGATTTGTCATGCCGATTCATAATTTTCTTATGTTGGTTCTTTTTATCACGACACTATCGGATGTAAATTTGTAAAAATATAACCTTTTTAGAACTTGTTATTCTCAAATTAAACCAAGACAAGTAAAAAAATGAAAAGTTTTTTGAAAAAAAAATTGGGGTGATTAGCGGTTCCAATAGAGTTTTGTGTAAGGCTTGTTATTAGGACTTGCAAAATTCAAGGTTTTAGCATCCCCCCACACTTAAATTACACATTGTCCTCATTGTGTCCCAAAAATAAGTTTTTAGGTTGACTGAATGTGTAAAAAGGTGTTTAAAAACGAAAATTTATGTTACTGGGCGTCTGGGCACTGGCCCGTGTTGGTTCGGGCACGGCCCCGTGTTCAGATCGCTAGTATCATAGTTTACAGAAGGCTGGGCACGGGGGTGTGTTCAGTGAACACGGCCCCGTGTCCAGTTACCTGGACTGGGCGTTTTCTGCAGAGCCTTGGGCACGGGGCGTGTTGGGCTGAGTACGGCCCCGTGCTGAACTTGCTGTAATGAAGAAAAATTGTCGGGAGGCTCTGTTTTTGTGCATGGGGTGTGGGTTCAAGTTTCCCTTAGTAACCTCCACCATTTCGAGTGTGTTTTATTCCTGAAAAGTAAAACTAAACTAGAAAACATAAAAGTTAATCTAAACTAAAACTAAGGATAGTTCCGCGGAATGCCTCCATGGTGTACCACGTTTATAAGGGTCCTTGGCTAGACCCACCTTATCGGGTGGTTCTGGCTCATCTTCAATTAGGGGGTCGTCATTGCCAATTGGATATTTCATTGATCGTTCAAGATCGACAAATCTTTTGAAGGCCCCTAACTAAATGGGTAAGTTGTTTTTCTTCCGATTAATCAAAGCTTCGTGGGTTTCACAAAAGGTTGTCCCAACACAAGTGGAGCGTCATCAAGGATGACAAAGTCGGTTGGAACCACCGTGTGATTTGTTTGGACTAACACATCTTCAACTACTCCCATTGATTTTATAGTTTTCCTATTAGATAGAAAAATGGGTATTTGAAGTGGAGAAAATCACCAATACTTAATTTTTTGAAAATGTAGTTTGGCATTATATTAGCACAAAGATCTTTATCAATTGTAATATTACTAATAAAGGAATTTTGAAAGAAACATGGAACCGGTGTAACGTTAATTTCAAATGGATCTTCTTTCATTAGTGTGGTTTGATCATTTATTAACTTAATGCTTACTGTTTCGTCAATTTTAGTGTTAGTGTTTAACTCTTTTAAAAACTTAGCATGAGTGGGTACTAAACAATGATTTTCGAAAGAAGGTGACAAGAGATTAATTTCTTTAAAATTAGACTCTTCTTGAATTTTAACGTTAACGGACTCACCTTTTTCGTTGTTTAACTCATGTGTCGGCTTTTCACTTACTTGTTCTTCCATTTTTACCTCTTCAACTATCTCTTCTTTATTACAAGTTAATTCTTCCCTTGTGCGGGATTCCTCTTCCCTTGTGCGGGCTTCTTTTATATAGCGCTCGATAGTTTTAAGGCGTTCTATTATCTTATCGGCTATGGGTGTGATAGAATAAGGATCCTCAAAGCTTGAAATTGGAAGTTCGATCCTTGGCTCCTCATAGTACTCATATGAGGTAGATGGTTCACACCATTGTTCTTCATTGTAAGTATATGATGGATAAGGGTCGTAACTTTGTTCTTCCTGATACTCATATGAGGTGGGTTGTTCACGCCATGGTTCCTCATAGTAGGTATATGAAGGTGGCGGCTCATATCTTGGTTCCTCAAAGTATGAAGTTGAAGGCTCATACCTTGGTTCATCAAAATATGAGTATAAGGGAGAAGGTTCATACCTTGGGTCTTCATAGGATGTATATGAAGTGGATGGCTCGTACCTGGGCTTCTCATAGTAATTGTATGAAATGGATGGTTCAAAGAGGTCACAATATTGTACCGAATGAGGGTTACCACAAATGGTGCAATAGTCTTCCCTATAATCATCCTCCTCATAGTGGTAGTTGTAATCTCCTGAATATTGATCCATAAGAATCACTCAGCAGACCACAACAGAGTCTCAGGACCAGTAAATAAAAATAAAAACGGAAACAGAGCTGGACCTGGCCCCGTTTTCAGTGAGCACGACCCCGTGTTCAGGTATTGTATCTGGGCGTTTTAATAAAAGTGACTGGTTTTGTGCAGCACGGGGGCGTGTTCAATGAGCACGGCCTCGTGTTCAGACTCTGTATCTGGGAGTTTGGAAAAAAAGATGCAGCACGGCCCCTTGTTCAGTGAACACGGCCCCGTGTTAAGTCTACTGTAATGCAAAAACTAACTAAAATGCACAAAATGTGCACACGATTTTAAAAAGGTTTTGAAAAACTGATTAGGCCATTGATTTTAAGCTTTCTTAAAATCCTTGTGTCCCCGACAACGGCACCAAAAACTTGATAGTGTGTAGCGTGATATATTTTTATTAATATTTTAAGCCCTTTTTAACACTTTAGTCAAGTTTTAAATTTATAAAACACGATATTCTACTAACACTAAACACACATATGGGCAAGTGCACCCATCGTGAGCGTAGTATAGCGTTGGTAAGTTACCGAGTTTGTCCAAGGACACAAGAGCTTATAGTACCGGTTTATCCTCAACGTCTAATCAAATCAAAATTTTAGAAAAGGTTTTAAACATGAAAATAAAAACTAAAAATACTGAAAAATAAAATAAAATAGAAACAGATAGAAAAGATGAATCACTTGGATCTAACTCGCCTTTAGTGTAACCTTTGATGATTTCCGCACTTTTGCACTTTTTAAGAGATTATCTTAGTTATAGTAGTAGGCCCCTCTTTTGAAGGTGACGTTAACCTCAACCTACTAGTTTGAGTCAGCAAGGATATAATCCGAAAGGGTCGGAATATTGAAAGATAATTAATTAAGTTATTAATCCGTAATGTGGTAGGCCCTTCTTTTGAAGATGATGTTACCCTCGGCTAAGTGGTTTGAGTCAGCAGGGATACAATCCCAAGTAGCCGGGTAAATGTATTAATAGTAGTTTACATATGAGGGGATCAAGCCATTCGCACCTCCGCCATCTAATACCAGTGGGTATTGAAGGAGGTCCTAGTAAGCTTGACCCAGGTCCTTGCAGGATCTATACACTGAACAAACAAAGAACCTTACCAAAACATTCCCTTAACCCCCGACCAGTTAGCCAACATATCTCTATATACACCGTAGAGATATCAATGGTGTAAATCTTTTATTTTATATAGACAATAAAATAACGCCAAGACACCACAGACAAATGATAAGGAAGTTTCACCTTCAACATAAGAAACTGGTTATTAAAGTCAATATTACAAAACCAAATAAAAAGTGCAAAAAGATTAAAAATCAAAAGTACTACACTAAATGCTTGTCTTCACCAAGTGATGTAAGAGACTTAGACAAACATGGCCTTTGATTGTCAAGAACTCTTACTGTCAATCTTGGATCTCGAGACTACTACACACACTCTAAGATGGATGATGGATGATGGTTGTGGATGTGGGTTGTAGTGGTGGTGGAGTGTGGGTGAAGTGGGGGAGAGGTGGTTTGCCAAGGGATGCCTTTGAAGTGAACCAAGCACCTCTATTTATAGCCTGCACAGAAGCCGGACACGGCCCCGTGTCCATCCACTTTCTCTTTCTTCATTAATTGCACTTTGTCTGCATTAGCGTATCTGTACTATCAAGATTTGCTTGGATTCTGTGAATCTTAGCGTTGACCATGGCCCGTGTTGAGCTGGGCATGCCCCCGTGTCGGGAAAAGAAGCTTCTATAGCTTTGTCCTTTATGCAGACAACTGGTCACGCCCCTATGTCCGCTGGGCACGGGGCCGTGGTCAGCCTTCTGTTCTCTTGTTTTTGCTTGGGAAGATGCTGTCGAGGGGTCGGGCATGCCACGTTTATTCCTTTTCTTGTATTTATGTTAGATTTGGCTGCATATTTGTTCCTTTTGTTCAATTAAGCTCATTTGGTCCTGAAAACACAAAAGGAAGACAAAAACATACTTTTTCCAACATTAGTACTAAAAAAGGGTTAGTTTTATGCCTTAATTGATGTAATTAATATGTTGCATTTTACACACATCAAAGATCTAGATGTTAATAAGATTATAAATAATGGCTACTCACAATAATACACTAGCAAGCGAATCAAAGTTGGAAAACCTAACAAAACACAACCCACAGTCCGAATGGGCTATCCGCCCGGATGGAACTTATCCATCCGTATGGAGCCATTCGGACATGGCCACCCGGACATAACCCATCCGGACATGGCCATCCGGACCTAACCATCCGAACACATAGACCTGTCGCTGTCACCTATAAATAAAGCCTTGTGTCCTCATTTCAACCCTTCACCTCCTCTCATCAGCTCTCATGTCCCGAACGACGATTCAAGGCTTTTGTAAGCATTTTTTCTCAAATCTTCGTCAATCTTCATCGCTATTCTACTTCTACTCCATCTTCTTTCATCAAAATCACATACACATACACTCACACTTCAACTTTTCTCAAAAATCACTGATTCTGGACATCTCGAAGATGGTTTCCACTCGTTTTGCTTAGGCAAACTGATGTGGAGCATCAATCAATCGAGATTGATTCAAAATCTAAAGGAATTTCACATTTTGGTCCAATATCTAAAAGATTTTCACATGTTCGGCTCAGATCTAATGGATCTTCACATTTTACAACTTATTTCTGAACTCCTTTTCAGTTTTACACAACCTTGAGGAATCAAGAGTCTATTAGACTCTCGACTCTTTCTGTCACACCCCCAAAATCCACCCGCGGAGTACCACCGCTTGGAGGCGTGACATGACCAGGATCAAGCCACCAATCATATTGAACATAAGTGTAAATAATAAATGTCATTCATCAATACGAAAGGTGTTTTCAAAACCAAACATAATCAATTGTGTAGCGGAAGCATTAATGGAAAAATCCAACGTAAGTATCAAGTTCTCATAAGGTAAATGTTTAACATGGAACTCAACAGTCCACGTGCCCACAACGATCGCGCCTCCCGTGCAAGCACCATGTACCTATGGTCCTGCAAGGCATGTAACAGAGAGTCAACAACTAGTTGAGCGAGTTCACACTAAGTAAGTTCGTAATAGTAAGTTCATTTCGTAACATGTGGCTCTACTAGGCCGATAGTATGTTCTATTGGTGGGGGCTTCCCATATTTGTATATACACTAGACTATTTGTAACCATAAGTGTTCTTCTTAACCCGAGAACAGTAGTACGTACGAGGTTTATGTAGGTTTTACGTAAGTGTCCTTCTTATCCCGAGGACAGTGGTACGCGGGGGTTTACGTAGGTTTTACGTAGGTGTCCTTCATAACCCTAGGACAGTAGTATGTATGAGTTTACGTAGGTTTTACGTAAGTATCCCTCGAACCCTGAGGACAGTGGTAAGCACAAGTATTACGTAGGTTTTACGTAAGGGTCCTTCGCAACCGAGGACGATGGTAGATAGTCTAGTAACAGTGTAAATCCCAATAATTCCTCAATCCTTTTCCTTCAATCCCATTCCCTACCCACCGGGAATCCCATGCCTTGGTAAGAGTGTGAACTCACCTTGGTTTGCTCGGCAGATTACACGAAAGGTTACTTGAACTAAGAGTGGTTAACCACGTCCTAACAGGGTTACCATACAAGTCAGGTTTGGGTTCAAGTAATGCACGCATGCTTACACATAATTTAACAGGTTACGAACATGTATAGATCATGGCAAACACATAACCGTCATGTAACAACTTCAACTTGTGCGATTTATCAAGGAAACCCAATATTACCCAGCCCAACATGTTGTGCGATCCACAACATGTTGTGCGATCCCTCACAAACCCGGCCCAATTAGCTAAGCAGTCCAACAGCCTATTCGGCCCAATTAAATATCACATAGGTATCTTGTGCGATCCGGGTAATCTTGTGCGAGTGGGGTCTTGGGCTGTCCGGCCCAACAACATCAACAGTTTATTCATTTGTGTGTGACCCAACATATTGTGCGATCGGCACAGGCTTGTGCGATCCACATTATGTTGTGTGATCATGCATAAAGTAGTTGTACCTGGTGCCTAGTGTGTTTGCACCTCTCTTGTGTGACTGTACTTCTGCGTCTGGCACTTGTGCGATCAGTCGCCTTGTGCGACCAGTCGCCTTGTGCGATCAGTTTAGTCATGGCAACTAGTTACACGTTTCCTAAATTTATGCAATCAGTTTCGTGGTTTCCATTTGGGTAGTTATCAATCAACAATCAATCAGATGTACATTCTCGATCAAACAAAGGTTTTTACCATCAAATTCATAAGAACCCGAACCATAATCCAAGCATGAACAAGAAATCATAATACTTAAACATATTAACATAACAATCACAACACTCATCCGAATGATAATATATCCCAGCCGATTATCATGCATTCGGCTCCTTAACATCATATAGTTATCAATTCTACCGTGATCTAAACACATATAAATCGAGAATTTCATGAATATCATACCACATAACTTATTTCATCACAATCCACACATACAAACCCAAACCCATCATTAAATACATATGAATCATAACACCATTCAATCAAGAAATCAACAATAGAACACTAACCGATTAGTAGGTGAAACAAGGAAGGTAATCCGAATCAAAAAGATCTTCGAGGAGCTAGGTGTTGTTGCCGTCGGCTATGAGAGGAGAGGGGAAGAGAATGGGGTTTGTGTAAAGTGTTTTGGTAAAGTGTGAGATGGTTACTAACACCCAATGTGTTAATCGAGCTAATGGGGATGGGCTGAACCCAAACTTGGGCTGCCCTATAGATCCGAGTACAATGAGTAAGGCCCGAATGGGCTTGTGCGATCGGCCAATAGTTGTGCGGTCGGTTCATGTTGTGCGTTTTGGGCCCGTTCATTATACGAACATTCAATACACATAGCACATAATCATAACATTAAATTAACATATCAATTAATTACACCAATTTCACATACGTTACATTAAGCGCATGTATAAGTTCGGAAATACGAGTTGTCACATTATCCCCAACTGTACGTACTCACTGAGGAAGCTAGTTAAGTTGCATGGTTTTCCTGGTTTTCCTGGGGTGTTACATCCTCCCCCCGTTGATCTGGAATTTCGTCCCGAAATTCCATGGTAGCTTCAGCCTCAGTAGTGGTTGTACTGTTCGCGAACAACTGGGGATACTTTTCTTTCATTTGGTCTTCTCGTTTCCAGGTGAACTCTGGCCACGACGAGAGTTCCAACGAACTCGAACAAGAGGTATTCTGGTGTGTTTGAGGACCTTAACATCCCGGTCCGTGATTTCTACTGGTTCCTCAACGAATTGCAACTGCTTGTCGATAGTGAGCTCCTTCAGGAACTATGAGGGTCTCATCTGACAGACACTTCTTCAGATTCAACACGTGAAAGATGTTGTGAACTGCACCGAGTTATGCTGATAGGTTTAGTTTGTAGGCCACCTTGCCTATTCTTTCTATGATCTCGAATGGTCTGACATACCGCGGATTGAGTTTGCCTCGTTTGCCAAAACGAACCACACCCTTCCAGGGTGAGACTTTGAGTAGCACTCGATCCCCAAGTTGGAACTCGAGTGGTTTCCTGCGCTTATCAGCGTAGCTTTTCTGACGGTCGCGAGCCGCCGCCATGCGTTGCCGTATCTGTGCAATTCGTTCAGTAGCATCAACTACCATTTCTGGACCTGTGATTTGACTATCCCCCACCTCTGCCCAACAGAGGGGTGACCGGCATTTACGTCCATACAATGCCTCGAATGACCTGGTGTGGTAACTGTTATTGTATGAAAACTCCACCAAAGGAAGATGTTTTTCCCAGCTGTTGCCGAAATCAATAACGCATGCCCGAAGCATGTCTTCTAGAGTTTGAATCGTGCGCTCAGACTGCCCATCCGTCTGAGGGTGATATGCTGTGCTCATGTCTAATCGAGAGCCAAAAGATTTGTGCATCGCCTGCCATAGTTCTGAAGTAAATCGTGCATCTCGATCAGAGATAATAGAGGTCGGCACTCCGTGCCTTGAGACAATTTCCTTAAGATATACGTCTGCTAGAGTGGAGAACTTATCCGTTTCCTTAATTGCCAGGAAGTGTGCAGACTTTGTGAGTCGATCCACGATCACCCAAATGGTATCGTTCCCACGTTGAGATCTAGGCAGGCTAGTAACAAAATCCATGGAAATTTCCTCCCATTTCCACTGTGGTATCTTGGGTTGCTGAAGTAGGCCTGATGGTTTCTGATATTCCGCCTTGACTCTCGCACAAGTCAGACACTTGCCAACATAAGTTGCAATGTGGGCCTTCATGCTAGGCCACCAATACGTAGTCCTGAGATCATGGTACATTTTATCCGAACCTGGATGTACCGAGTAGCGAGACTTATGAGCTTCGTCCATTACCAGCTCGCGTAAGTTTCCATAATGTGGGACCCAAATACGCCCCGTTACATAACAGGCACCGTCTTCCTTCTGTTCTAATCGTTGCCTTGAGCCGCGTAAGGCTTCAGCCTTGATGTTTTCTGGTTTCAATGCTTCTATCTGAGCATCTCGTATCTGTGCAGGAAGACTGGATTGGATAGTGAGCTGCAATGCTCGCACGCGTCTAGGAATAGTATCTTTTCGACTGAGGGCATCCGCCACAACATTGGCTTTGCCTGGATGGTACTTGATGGCACATTCATAATCGTTCAGTAGTTCGACCCAACGACGTTGACGCATGTTCAATTACTTCTGCTTGAAGATATGCTCGAGACTCCTGTGATCGGTGTAGATAGTGCACTTGGTACCGTACAGGTAGTGTCGCCATATCTTAAGCGCGAAAACAACAGCTCCCAGCTCTAAATCGTGCGTCATGTAGTTCCGCTCGTGAACTTTGAGTTGCCGCGAAGCGTAGGCAATGACTTTATCCCTTTGCATTAACACACATCCAAGACCCTGAATGGATGCATCACAATAAACCACAAAATCATCCGTGCCCTCTGGCAATGAAAGAATAGGTGCGCTGTAGAGCCTATCCTTTAAGTGTTGGAAAGCTGTTTCCTGAGTATTGTCCCAACGGTAGGTGACACCCTTCTGTGTCAGTAATGTAAGTGGCTGTGCAATCTTTGAGAAATCTTTTATGAATCGTCTATAATAACCCGCCAAACCCAAGAATTGGCGTATTTCCGTTGGCGTACGCGGTGCAGGCCAGTTCCTGATCGAATCTACCTTTGATGGATCAACATGGATCCCATCCTTGTTTACCACATGGCCTAGAAAGTGGACTTCACGAAGCCAGAAGTCGCATTTTGAGAACTTGGCGTACAGCTGTTCTGATCGAAGAAGTTCCAAAATAAGTCGCAAATGTTGCTCGTGCTCCTCCGACTCTTGGAATAGATCAGGATGTCGTCGATGAAGACAATGACAAACTTGTCTAGGTAGGGTTTGCACACCCTGTTCATAAGATCCATAAAGACTGCAGGTGCGTTCGTTAGCCCAAATGGCATGACTAGAAACTCGTAGTGGCCGTAGCGAGTTCTGAATGCTGTTTTGGAGACGTCCTCATCCCGGACTCTTAGCTGATGATAACCTGACCTCAAGTCTATCTTGGAGTAGTAGCTCGACCCTTGCAACTGGTCGAATAAATCATCAATTCGTGGAAGAGGATAGCGATTCTTCACTGTCACCTTGTTCAGTTCACGGTAATCAATGCACTCCTGAAGGTACCGTCCTTCTTTTTCACGAATAATACTGGAGCTCCCCAGGGTGATGAACTAGGACGAATAAAACCATTATCCAAGAGTTCTTGTAGCTGTGTCGATAGTTCTTCCAATCCTGATGAAGCTAAGCGATACGGTGCACATGCTATCGGTGCTGCTCCTGGAGCTAGTTCAATCTGGAATTCGACCTGACGATGTGGCGGTAGCCCAGGTAAATCTTCAGGAAACACCTGAGGAAAGTCGCGTAGAACTGGGATATCCTCCAATCTCTTCTCTTTCGTTGACGTGTCAGTAACTAGTGCCAAGATGGCAGTGTGGCCCTTTCGTAAACACTTTTGAGCCTTCAGGTAGGAGATGATGCCAACCACTGCACCACTCTTGTCGCCTTGAACTTCGAGAGGTTCTTTACCAGAACGGGGAATACGAACTATCTTCTCTTTGCATAAGATCTCTGCTTGCTGTTGGGATAACCAATCCATCCCAATGACGATGTCGAAACTACCCAGAACTATAGGGATAAGATCGATAGAGAAAGTCTGACCAGCGAGGATAAGATTACAAGCCTGAACTATGTGTGTGGCCTCTAGACTTTTACCGTTAGCTAACTCTACAACATGTTTGGTGTTTAAGGGAGTTGGTGCACGTTTTAACATTTGGCTAACTTTTAGAGACATATAACTTGTATCCGCACCCGAATCAAACAAAACAGTAACATAAAAGTCGTCGAGAAGAAACTTACCCATAACTACGTTGGGGTCATTCCTGGCATCACCCTGCCCCAGCACAAATGCACGTCCCCTAGCTTCGTTACCATTGTTGTTTCCGTTACCTTGATTGTTATTGTTGTTGTTGTTTTGGTTTCGGTTTAACTGGGGGCAGTGTCTTTTGAAGTGACCTTCAGTGCCACAATGAAAGCATCCCTTGTTACCCTGTTGCGGATTCTGTTGTGCTTGTTGTTGCTGCTGATTCTGAGATACAGGTCGTGGGCTCCTACAATCCTTGGCCTCATGACCCATCTTGAGACACCTCTGACAATGACCCTTGTTGCACTGGCCACTGTGGTGTCTGTTACAGTTGTTGCACCTAGGGTTATTTCCGCGATAAACTCTCTGCCCGCGGCTACCAGAAGACTGCTGACTGGGACTCTGGTAGTGGTCAGTCTTTTGCTGCTGGACCTGAGACTGAACTGTAGCTGATCCCTTGCTTGAATCCCCCTCCCATTTTCGCTTGTTGTCACTGGGAGTAGCAGGAGTAGCTGAAGTGGTAGCGGTAGTAGTAGCGCTGACGCGCTTAGGCAGCCTGTTCTGTTCCACTTCCTGATCCGTGAGGCGATGAGCAAGACGTTGAATGTCCTGGATATTGTCGAGGTTAGCCGATGTCACATGGCTCTGGATTTCTAATGCTAGACCCTTGAGGTACAACTCAATGCGCTTGATTGGAGGGTCCACCATGGTTGGACACAAGATGGCCAGTTCGTTTGACCGTTTCGTATAAGCCTCAATTTCCGATCCTGTCATTTTCAGATGATAGAGCTCCACTTCCAACTTGTGGATGTCATCACGTGTACAGTATTCCCGTTTGATCAGTTCCTTGAAATCGTTCCAAGGGGTGGCGTTAGCAGCTGCCAGCCCTAAAATCTGAACTTGCGCGTTCCACCAAGTTACCGCAATTCCTTCTAGAGTACCAGTGGTGTACTTCACCCTGCGAGCCTTAGGGCATTCACACATTTCAAACAACGACTCGAGCTTCTCAAACCAATGGAGGAGTCCCACTGCTCCTTCAGTGCCACTAAACGTGCAAGGACGACAGTCCATGAAATTCTTGAAAGTGCAAACAGGTTGCTGAGCGTGTTGACCTATTGTGTACGAATAGGACAAGGTTAAACACAAGAGTTGGTTTAGGAGTGTAGGATCTAAAGATCCTAGTGTGAGTTATAACTGCAGGCAATACCTCCTGCGTGTGCAGCTGCAAGTGCCGCAGCAACTTGTTCGTTAATTAGAGCCGTCAACTAGGCTTGAGTCATGTTAATACGTCCAGACATGATCTTCATAGCAAAGGTAATCATAAGTGAGAGAGGTTCACGAAAAGTGCGATGACAGAAGAGAGTAAGCACACAAGTGTTCTCAATCGATAGTGTTATGTGTATCTAAGCATACTATGAGCAAGGTTCTATGAAATCTAGTAAGTAGGCAATAAAACATGTACCATATTACCTAGAATGTTGAGTCTTGCACGTGGAGCGAGGCGTCATTGTGGATCGTGGAGCACTGTACAGGTTATAGTCTAGTTTTAATAAAAAAGTTTCCCCGTATTAAAACCGAGTTCTCTATAACCAATGGCTCTAATACCAATCTGTCACACCCCCAAAATCCACCCGCGGAGTACCACCGCTTGGAGGCGTGACATGACCAGGATCAAGCCACCAATCATATTGAACATAAGTGTAAATAATAAATGTCATTCATCAATATGAAAGGTGTTTTCAAAACCAAACATAATCAATTGTGTAGCGGAAGCATTAATGTAAAAATCCAACGTAAGTATAAAGTTCTCATAATGTAAATGTTTAACATGGAACTCGACAGTCCATGTGCCCACAACGATCGCGCCTCCCGTGCAAGCTCCATGTACCTATGGTCCTGCAAGGCATGTAACAGAGAGTCAACAACTAGTTGAGCGAGTTCACAGTAAGTAAGTTCGTAATAGTAAGTTCATTTCGTAACATGTGGCTCTACTAGGCCGATAGTATGTTCTATTGGTGGGGGCTTCCCATATTTGTATATACACTAGACTATTTGCAACCATAAGTGTTCTTCTTAACCCGAGAACAGTAGTACGTACGAGGTTTACGTAGGCTTTACGTAAGTGTCCTTCTTATCCCGAGGACAGTGGTACGCGGGGGTTTACGTAGGTTTTACGTAGGTGTCCTTCATAACCCTAGGACAGTAGTATGTATGAGTTTACGTAGGTTTTAAGTAAGTGTCCCTCGAACCCTGAGGACAGTGGTAAGCACAAGTATTATGTAGGTTTTACGTAAGGGTCCTTCGCAACCGAGGACGATGGTAGATAGTCTAGTAACAGTGTAAATCCCAATAATTCCTCAATCCTTTTCCTTCAATCCCATTCCCTACCCACCAGGAATCCCATTCCTTGGTAAGAGTGTGAACTCACCTTGGTTTGCTCGGCAGATTACACGAAAGGTTACTTGAACTAAGAGTGGTCAACCACGTCCTAACAGGGTTACCATACAAGTCAGGTTTGGGTTCAAGTAATGCACGTATGCTTACACATAAGTTAACAGGTTACGAACATGTATAGATCATGGCAAACACATAACCGTCAGGTAATAACTTCAACTTGTGCGATTTATCAAGGAAACCCAATATTACCCAGCCCAACATGTTGTGCGATCCACAACATGTTGTGCGATCCCTCACAAACCCGGCCCAATTAGCTAAGCAGTCCAACAGCCTACTCGGCCCAATTAAATATCACATACGTATCTTGTGCGATCCGGGTAATCTTGTGAGAGTGGGGTCTTGGGTTGTCCGGCCCAACAGCATCAACAGTTTATTCATTTGTGTGTGACCCAACATATTGTGCGATTGGCACAGGCTAGTGCGATCCACATTATGTTGTGCGATCATGCATAAAGTAGTTGTACCTGGTGCCTAGTGTGTTTGCACCTCTCTTGTGCGACTGTACTTGTGCGTCTGGCACTTGTGCGATCAGTCGCCTGGTGCGACCAGTCGCCTTGTGCGATCAATCGCCTTGTGCGATCAGTTTAGTTATTCTAATCATGGCAACTAGTTACACGTTTCCTAAATTTATGCAATCAGTTTCGTGGTTTCCATTTGGGTAGTTATCAATCAACAATCAATCAGATGTACATTCTCGATCAAACAAAGGTTTTTACGATCAAATTCATAAGAACCTGAACCATAATCCAAGCATGAACAAGAAATCATAATACTTAAACATATTAACATAACAATCACAACACTCATCTGATTGATAATATATCCCAGCCGATTATCATGCATTCGGCTCCTTAACATCATATAGTTATCAATTCTACCGTGATCTAAACACATATAAATCGAGAATTTCATGAATATAATACCACATAACTTATTTCATCACAATCCACACATACAAACCCTAACCCATCATTAAATACATATGAATCATAACACCATTCAATCAAGAAATCAACAATAGAACACTAACCGATTAGTTGGTGAAACAAGGAAGGCAATCCGAATCAAAAAAGATCTTCGAGGAGCTAGGTGTTGTTGTCGTCGGCTATGAGAGGAGAGGGGAAGAGAATAGGGTTTGTGTAAAGTGTTTTGGTAAAGTGTGAGATGGTTACTAACACCCAATGTGTTAATCGAGCTAATGGGGATGGGCCGAACCCAAACTTGGGCTGCCCTATAGATCCGAGTACAATGAGTAAGGCCCGAATGGGCTTGTGCGATCGGCCAATAGTTGTGCGGTCATTTCATGTTGTGCGTTTTTGGCCCGTTCATTATACAAAAATTCAATACACATAGCACATAATCATAACATTAAATTAACATATCAATTAATTACACCAAGTTCACATACGTTACATTAAGCACATGTATAAGTTCGGAAATACGAGTTGTCACACTTTCCATAGTCGAAAGTCGGCTTGAAAACTGACTTCCCCCAAAGAGATGGACCGATTAACGGGTCGAGCATGAATCTTCATCAAGAACAGAACATCCGATCGAATGGGCAAGGCCCATCCGCCCGAATGGGCTGGGCTTGGTGTTTTCCGTCTCCGTTAACCAAAACCGTTGTTTGAGAAAAGTTTTACAAAAACTTCAACCACAGACCATCTGCCCGAATGGCCATCCGTCCGGATGGAACCCATTCGTTCGGATGACCTGACCCTGATAATATCCACTGTAATTTTGTTGCCACGACTGTTAAAACATTTTTAATCAAAACTTCGAAAATTTTAACGGTTCACAAACAACCACAGACTATTCGCCCGAATGGCCATCCGTCCGGATGGACTAGACCCATCCGTCCGGATAGACTGATGAACACTTAACTCGTTTTTACACTACTCGACACTCTGTTTCCGACCGTGTCAGCATTTAGAGGACTTATGCTTTGTTCCCGTACGCAGGCTGATCCGGCGCTCCCTTCAATCCAACCAGACTGTATCTAGGTTCTGAGCACGCACTGTGAGTATACTCGATCCCTTTTGGTTTTAAACACTTTGGGATGCAACATGTATTCTACATAAAAACACGACACTCGAAACTCGTTTAAAATCATACTCTATCCACTTTTAACCATGAAAACATGATACTTGTGATACTTGTGAGTCTTATATGCTATGTGAACGTTGAATCTTATGTTTAGCCTACCTTGACAATTATAGCGCTATAGGAGTAACACACCGCCCTTGAGACTTGGGGTATTGTCAAGTTTGATACTTTTAACTCCTTTTCGTTGCGACGATGTAGGAAAGGCACTTTGCGTTAGAGACTTGGGTTAACATATTGATTACTTTAGCCTAGCACGTTAGAAACTTGTAATATGTTTTTCATGTTAGATACGAGCAGTTAAACATTTTAAACTATGTATGCTATGTATTAAACTTGTATACTCGCCAACATTTTTGTTGATTTTATTTTTAATACAAGTTGCAGGTTGATAGTCAAGGTGAACGAGGAAATCAAGCTAGGATGAACTTAGAAACTCATCTTAGAATATAAATAGTTTGATGATGTTTGATACAATGTTTGACTATGTTTGGAATTTGTTGACATTTTAGAACTTATTATGAAATTTTGAATAATCCATATTGTCACAATTAGTGTTATGATGCTTTGAGCGATTTGTTCGTCCCGCCCCGATGTTTCCGCTATCGGTTGGGGTGTGACAATAATTTTCATTCCAAACACAAACAAACACACTTTATTCTAAAAAGTCTTGTGTGTAAGTTTTTGTTCTTGCTTTTCAAGCTCCTCATTTCTGGAATCGTCATCTAAAATTGGTGAGTCCCCCTTTGTAAGTCTTTCAATAGCAATTAGTTTTGTAGCTTAATTTCGTCCAAGTGTCAAGAATTTCAAATTGTTTAACCATTTTCTTTGACTTTCAATTCTGGCCACTTTGGTCAATCATTTTTAAATAATATTCACCCAAATCCTACATTTATATCTCGTGATCATCACATCTAAATGAGTCAAAATGACAAGTCAAATCTAAATTCATGAAAAGTCAAACGCAACTTTGTGAAATTACAAAAGAATGACCTTTAAGCATAGGTAATATAATATCTTGACACCAAAACAGTTTGTACAACATAACAAAATATATTTAAACATGTTTGACTTGTCACAAACCCCTTTTCCCATCTGAACCTGTATTTACGCATACGACTCGTTAAAATGCCATAAACCATATAAACAAGTCGTAATTGGTCAAAACATTTTCAAATCGGAATGTAAGCTTAACCAACCATAACACACGAGACTCCTCACTCGTATGGTTATAACTAACATTCTATCCGGACAACACTTAATCTAGCAGAACCGTGCTTAAATCCTCATTAATCAGTCAAGTCTAAATGACTTATAAGGACCCGTAAACAATGCTCATGGATATAGCGCCATCCAGTAATCGCAACGTAGGTAATAAACTTTGAGTACGACTGTACTACGAACTAAGTACGCTATGTTCTACGCTAGTACAGGTAAATACTTTTAACTGCTTTTATCAAAACTTGGGATATAGTATAAAACCCCTTGGTTTAGGTATTGTAACGGGCTAAATGTCTTCATGATAAATAATCTGGTTTAATCCGTATTGTTTCATTAGCATAAACGACTAGGAGTTGATAGTACCGTATCCGGGTTCCCGAATTCATTGTTGTAATGGCCATAAGTGTTGGGTGTCGGCATACATCTGACAGTCACAAAATATGGTGTGTATATTAATTTAATACAGGTTTTTGTACTAGTCCTAAACCTGACAAACATGTAAATATGGTAACAAGGATACTTGTCCCAATGAAAATTAAAATGTTTTTAAAATGAGTTGGTTACTTGTCTAAAAAAATTAAATGTTTTTTAAAATGAGTCGGTTAACTGTATTAACGAGCGAAATGTCACCCCCCTGACCCGCAATGGAATAGGTGACCGGGGCATGATTGGTTGATCCAAAGCTTATGATTTGCTATTATACAGTTAAATATTCATTAATTCCATGTTAAAGGTTTCACATAACAAATAAGCCAAATGAAACAATTACATAAAAGACACTGTACAAAGTAGATAATCATCCATAAGTCTATTTCTTGTTACTAAGGCCCAAATCCTATGTTGATCTTCTCTTCATTCCTGTACACCCGTATCATGTGTAAAAAAACAATTTTTGGGTCAACAAAGGTTGGTAAGTGAATCTTATTGTTTTGTGAAAATGATAATTTTTATTTTTGTATATAGAAAATGTGCATATAACCAAATATAATTGAATGTGTTGTATGTATATGTATCAAACCTCAAGCAACCAATCAACAAATAATGTAATGATTCAAATGAATGTATGTATGTTGCACTAGATAATTATCGCGCCCCGCGACACACTAGAGGTGTGTCCGTCGCGGGCCGACACAGGCTTTAAAAACTTGTTTAATTTGATTTTTATTAAATTAAAGGTTATTTGGGTTCGTTTGCGTGTATACGGGGTCTAACTAGAGCGTTTAGGGTGTTTTAGGAGGGTTGTTATAATACTTGTTAATCTCATATGCCCTGTATACATTGTGTCTATATGCTCATTAATTTTGCAAGCCTACCTTAACAATTATAGCGTTATAGGATTAACGCCCCGCCCGTATTCTTGAGGTATTGTTAAGTAAAACACATTACACCCTCTTCGTCTCGACGATGTTGGGTAATCATGATTGCATTGGAAACTTTGGTTTGACATATAGTTTACACCCGTTCAGCATATTAGTAACTTGTATACATTATTCATGTTGGATATGAGCACAGTTAAAGCATTTTTATATTATGTTATGTATTCAAACTTGTATACTTGCCAACATATTTGTTGATCATTATTTTAATACATGTTGCAGGTTGATAGACGATGTGATGAAGAAACAAGTTTAGGGTGGACAAAGAAAGACGCCTAATCAATAAACAATTAATTATGTTACATGTTTTGTTGTTGTCACTGTTTAGTTATTTTATTGAACGATGTATTCACTTTAGAATTAATGGAATTTGAATTATTAATTATTGTCACAATTTAGTGTTATGAAGCTTTGAGCGATTTATTTTCGTCTCACTCCGATGTTTCCGCCATCGGTTGGGGTGTGACAGATTGGTATCAGAGCCATAGCTATAGGGAATTAGGAAAAGTAGGAATGCTTTTACCTAGTCTATAGTTTAGGAGCATATCCTTATTTGCTCTTTAAAACTAATTGCATTCTATCTTGTTGTCTTCTATCTATTTCTCTAGTCTTTAATATACACGCCTTTCCAAAGGCTAACACAATACATACTTGGAGGCTTGGTGAAGACACTCGTATCCCACAATCGAAACAATTCACCAAAAAAGGGGTGATTCCCACATTTGGTGATGACTTTCAATCCGCGCACTTGATATTTTGCACGAAATTTACCCTCAAGTGAGGAGTGACATCCATATCTTGATGGGAATTTCCATTCCATATTCTAGTGGACCCTTTTCGTTTGATAAGTGCCAACCACACTAGGGTACGATGTTACCAAGCTAGGGGTGAAACCCGCATCTTGATAACTAGTCCCACTCTTCGATTTTCAATCTCACCAAAGTTTCGATTTTCCAATCGACTAGGGACGTGTAGTAACTGGAAGGACAAATACCGTTAATCGCTCCTCGACGAGAGTATTTTCCTATTAGGCCAAAGCACGTTTCCCTAACTCGAAAGGACTTCGATTTACTTTAGAATAGTCTTAGTTATGTTCCATGACAATCCAAATTTTTTGTTAAACCTCTTTTATGCTATCTCAATTTTAATGTGTTTTACATTTGTACGTTATTTCATTTCGACGTTGGAGACACGAATCGCACTATGCAATCTAAAATGATAATAATCTCTCGGGAACAAATTAAATTTACAATGCTTTCATGTGAATTTCTTGTTATGCTATGTGAAATTATTTGAAAACTACATTCATGAAAACGAATTTCTTTAAACAAAACATTTTGATCAAGTATCATTCATTCCTATGTTTCCTCTGAATCTCTAGATGTCTTCCGGCCGTCTTTCAAACTCGACCAAGGGGTCCGAGACTGGTTCGAAGAAGAAGATGCTTGCATTCATGGCTTCTCAGATGTCACGTGTAATCCCTGAAATCGTTAGCAAGATCAACACAGCCTCTACCCCTAACTCCTCCGGTCGACTCTAAGGTTGACCAACCCAAGCCGTTTCCTTCAACTTCAAACACTTCTCAGCCTGTAACCCTAACCCCTTCACTGGCAATGATGGTGTGACTGCAATGCGTGAGTGGTTCGATAGCATCGAAGTTACATTCATTAACAGTGAATGCCCTGAACATCTCAAAACTGGAAGTGCTACTGCGTATTTCAAGCTAGAGCCTTAGAGTGGTGGACGAATGAGCGCAACATTCGTTCCAATGAGGAAGCTTATGCCCTACCCTGGACTGAGTCCAAAGAATTGATGACGACTGAATTTTTCCCTGCCCACGAGCAGCAGAAACGAAACTTGAAGAAGAGTTTTGGACTCTTAAACAAATTGGGGACGACATACCACCCGCTTTAAACAGTTGAGATTTATTGTACCCCACCTCGTGTCTACCCCTGATCGCATGATCAGGAAATACATCCATGGCTTACCCCCTGCTATGCGAGATACCATCGAAGCTTCGCAGCCTGAAACCATCGAGGCAGTCTATCGCCTCGCAGCCAGTTTAAACAGCAACCGCATTCCGGATAAACAAACTTCAACACCCACCTCTACCAAGTCAGCTCACCAAGTTACCACTGAAACCAAAGCTCAGTCGAGTGGCAGTAAAGGCAAGAAACGAAAGCTTCAAAACCAAAGCTGCAACGCGATTGTCCCTGTTGTAACACTGAATCCATCTACACCCGAAACCTCCAAGAAGCCATACACTGGGTCGCATCCCAAGTGTAATACTTGTCATTACCAACACCCAGCCAACACCACTTATCGCCATTGGACTACATGCAATCGGTTTGGACACACAGCCCCTTATTGCCGCAGTGGTCCTACACCACTAGGCAACCAAGTTCAGCAAGCTCCTCAAAACCCAAAAGCAACAAACAATGTCATAGCATGCTACAAGTGTAGAGATACCCCTCATCTTCGCCCACAATGTCCTCAATTGAATCAGGAGCAACAATAGCAACAAGCACCTCGTGGACGTGATTTCAACATCAATGCCAACCAAGCTCAGACTGACAATGAAGTCGTGAATGGTACATTTCTCATTAACAACATTTATGCTTCTATACTATTTGGTACTGGCACGGACAAAAGCTTTGTGTCTGCTGAATTTGAATCTGTGTTAAATTGTACACACTCAAAACTCCAAAGTCATTCACAGTCGAAGTTGCCAATGGCAAATCGATCACCATTGATTCTGTTCTACGCGACAATTTTCTCACACTCAATTAACACGTTTTCCCTGTCGATCTCACACCCATGCAATTGGGCAGGTTCGATATCATAGTAGGTATGGATTGGCTTCGTAAGAATCATACTGAAATCGCTTGTCACGAGAAATACGTTTGTTTGCCTCTTCCTTCTGGCGACACTTTACACGTTTATGGAGACAAACCTTCAAGAGGACTGAAGCTCATGTCATGCACACAAGCGAACAAGTACTTACGTAAACAGTACTTTGCCTTTTTAGCCCACGTTGTGGAAGAAAAGGGCAAAGGAAAGAGCATAAGTGATGTTCCAGTTGTGTGTGATTTTCCTAATGTCTTTCCTGAAGATCTACCTAGTCCTCCTCCGTCTCGATCAGTTGATTTTCACATTAATCTCATCCTTGGTTCGACTCCCGTTGCCAAAGCTCCTTATCGTCTTGCACTCTCTGAGATGCAAGAGTTATCAAGTCAACTTCAAGAAGGTTTCATACACCCAAGTACATCCCCTTGGGGCGCTACTGTGTTTTTCGTTAAGAAGAAGGATGGTTCATTTAGAATGTGCATCGATTATCATGAGCTTAACAAACTCAATGTCAAAAACCGTTACCCCCTCCCTCGTATTGACGATCTTTTTGATCAACTCCAAGGCACAACGTGCTTCTCTAAGATCGATCTTCGTTCGGGCTATCACCAACTTCATGTTCTTGAAGAGGACATCCCTAAAACCGTGTTTCGCACTCGCTATGGTCACTACAAGTTCGTGGTTATGCCATTTGGCCTGACCAACTTGTCACACCCTGCTCGTAGCGGAAGCGCGAGGTGTGATCTGTTGGTTCTCATTGCATAACGATATAAGTAAACATACTAAATGAATAAAACATACAACATTGCCATTACCATAATTGTTCAAAAGATGCGCAACATACATTAAGTTTATAATTTACAAACCATTCAAAGAAACTAAGGTGTTATTATTTCATACATTCAAAACGAAAGTTTTAAACACTAAGGCTTTGTCCACTATATCACCGCAAAGCGGCAATATAATGGATAAACCCTTCAAAAGATGGCACGGAGTCTTGATACTTGTTTCCTGAATTAGAATCCCTGACAAGGTCCACTAATTCCCTGAAATACATGTTTAAGTAGAAAAATCAACAAAGGTTGAGCGAGTTCATGCAGTTTAGTTGTGTATGATACACCCGAAAAACGTGAAATGTATTTGTATTTGAATCAAATATAGTATGAAAAGCGTCAATGAAATCGTGATCATTAATGTTTTGCAAGGACATTAATATGTGTGACGAAATAGGAAGCAAACCAACCCTAGACGATTTTAATTGTATCGACACCATGTCGTAGGGCAACAAATGCACTCCTAGGCAAAAGAATGGCCATGAGTGGGGCTCGCCAAAACCCATTAGATCTAACCCTTTGTTCCTTGGTCCAAACTAGGATTAATGGTGCTTTAGTTATGGCCCTAATTTCTCACATGATCTAAGGTGTTTCATTCCTTGACTTATCATACTTATTGTACATGTATTTTCCCCGATAGTTGTAAAGCTTGAAAAGCATTTAAAATGAAAAGGGGACATGAACTCACAGTATCGCTTCAGTGAGTAGAAGTAAATATGATTTCACGTACGGTAGTCCTGAACAGTATTGCGACCTACAATCGTTGTTATATTTTGTTAGACACTTCGGTCTTTGTAAATAACTTGAGTACAAGTCTTATGTCTTAATTATGTGTAAGGCTTGTATGTCTTTATTGTTTAACCGTTATATATATATATTTTTCCAAATACATATATGTAAGTAATCATGTATCTGGTATGTCATATAGTCGGATCTAGTTCCCTTGAATTCGTGTTTAGTAGTAATTAATCGTATACTCGTATTTCATTACAAGTTATGTCATTGGGCCTTGGGTTTAAATAGTGTTAGGCTTTAAATAGTGTTGGGCTTTTGGGCCCCTAAGTTTGGTATTGGGCTTGGCCCATGAGTTATTTGTTATTGGGCTTAGCCCAAGTATTTAGTTTAAGCCCAATATAATTTATAAAAAAAATATAAGCCCATTTTATATAAATATTTAGCCCAAAAGATAAGTCTTTCATTTTTATAAAAATAATTTTATAAAAATTTTCTAATTATATTTTTTAGATAATAAAAACGAAATATTTTTTATAAGTTTTCAAAATGTCCGAAGTTTGGTAATGGTAACGTAAATTTTGTGTCCGTGTCTCCTCGGATGGGTAAGATGTCCATAAGTTCGTTCGTCGTCCGTTTTGTCCATAATTTATGTCCGATTGTTCGTAGTGTCCGTAATATGTCTTTAAGGCGTATTTATATGAAATTTTGTAAGACTTTAATTCTAAAGTCTCTTGAGTTTATTATCACCATTTTAATCAAGTTCCTAGCTTTGATATATATAACTAATACATCAATTATTACATATCACATAACTTGTTAGAATGAACAAGTATATATTTTCTCAAAATATATAATTATCTAATCTTTTCTTTTTATAAAAAGCTTTCTTTTATATCTTTGTAAATCTTGGAAAAATTTAACTAAAAATGATAGTTTTTATATCATATAGTTTTTAAGAAAATTTTGGGCAAATATCACCTTTGTTTTAATCACTTTGCCATGTTTAATAAACATATCTTTTTCTTTTCAAATCAACATCACAATTTACTCATAACTTTTATAAACAAGATACATAAACTTTATAACAAGATTTATAACATAATCTTATCAAGATGATCTCAAAATTATGTAGGGTTTTGAACTTGCTTACAACATATGTTAACTAGTTCAAAAACCTAGTTTACTTCTAGTTTTTACAACTTTTATAAAAATCTCATGTTGTATGTTACTTTTTATACTCTTGTAAAAGGTCTTGTTTTTATTTAAAAACATTAAATACTTTAATTACACCATAGATTTTGATCATCCAATATATAAAAAAAAAAAAAAAAAAAAAACTTTAACATGTTTATGTATACTTGTTAGATCATATTTTTAGAATATCATCTAACAAGTTATACATGTCTTAATCATCTCAACATGAGCAAATATTTAAAATAACAAACCTTAATCACAACATAAACAAACATAGATATCATGATTTGCATTTTTGCTTCTTTGTATTTTCATACTATTATTTATGATTATTTTGTTTTTACTAGTTATAATAATAATCATAACATAAATAAGTAAGAAAAATGAATATAAAGTTAGAAGCTCACTTCTAGCTCTAGGCTAGGGATGATCTAAAAGAGCTTATGATCCAAAGA
The DNA here is from genome assembly GCF_002127325.2 of Helianthus annuus. Classification (NCBI taxonomy): domain Eukaryota; kingdom Viridiplantae; phylum Streptophyta; class Magnoliopsida; order Asterales; family Asteraceae; genus Helianthus; species Helianthus annuus. The sequence goes on from NC_035437.2 coordinate 48,751,392, forward strand.
AGATGAAGATCTTGTTGTTAGAAGACTTTTGGATGGATGAAAATGCTTGATTTAACTTGCAAATGCTTTATATCTTCTTAATTTCCATGAAAATCCATGTTGATTCTAAGAGAAATGAAGATGATGAAAGGGTTTTTCTATGGTGTTCTTGGTGGAATGATGAAGATATGAAGATGTTGAGAGAGTTTGTGTGTGTTTGAAAAGGTGTAAGAGTGTTGTAGTGTGTGTTAGTGATTAATGAAAGATGTTATAACCATGCCAACACATGACTAACTCTTCTACTTATGTTATAATCATGCCAACACATCTTCCACCTATTTTTAGATAAGTATCATTAACTTAAAATAATAAAAAAACAAAGAGTGGGGGGCCCACTTGAAGTTGACGGTCACATATATGGGGGGGGGGTCTTGAATTGTAAAAATGGGTTAGTAAAATTAATGGTTCATAATTGTGATGAAATGTTTAAATGTTTAGATGTTTTAGGGATTTAATGTTTCAAGAGGTTTCATAACATTGAATGATTATAAATAGGCCTTAAAAGACCCAAAAATAATATTCACTAGTTCACTACATATGTCAATTTGTAGTTCGGATAGTCTTTTGTTGCTCGTTCCGCAAGAAAATAGTCGAAAGGTTTGCTTACGAAAGTTGTAGAGAAACATTTGGTTATATTTTTATATGATGTTCCCTATGTATTTTCATATGGAATTTGAGTTTAAACAACCCATTTTGCACTTTGTAGTAAAAATACTAATGCTGAATTTTGCGGAAAAACATTGAAATGGTCATTTTTGGTGCTTTTTGGCAGTTTTCGGCAGTTTTTGTGCTATCGGACATTGGTAATATATTAGACCAAACCCTTGTATTTCCATGTAGGGTTTATTGTATAATTGATGTTGGACTTTCGTCTGAGTCCTAAAACTGTCGTTACACTAGTTTCTGCGGATCCTGAGTTTTTGTCAGCACACTAGTTTACTAGGCACTATTCTAGTTGTTTCGATGCACTGTTTACATTGTTTCAAATGTAACCACTAAAAATGAATCATGTGCATCATAAATGAATATTCCATAAGTATTCTAATCACGTATTTGTATAATGTAATTCATTGCTTTAAATGTAAGTAATTTACCAGAAAGTGGCAATTGTCACATTCTCCCCCTGTTATTGAGAATTTCGTCACGAAATTCGAGCTTTCTTATTCTTTGTAGGAGTCTTTGGAAACAGGTGAGGATACTTTTCTTTCATTTGATCTTCACGTTCCCAAGTATACTCTGGTCCGTGACGAGAGTTCCAACGAACTTTTACTAACTTGATACGACTTCTTCGTGTTTTCTGAACCTTCCAGTCCGTGACCTCAACAGGTTCTTCGGTGAATTGAAGTTTGTTGTCAATGTGAATTTCATCCGCAGAAATGATAACGGTATCTTGTGTTGGACTCTTTCTAAGATTCGACACATGAAACGTGTGGTGCACACTGCTCAGTTCCTCTGGTAACTTCAACTTGTATGCAACAGTGCCAATCTTTTCTAAGATTTCAAATGGTCCAATGTAACGTGGGTTTAGCTTTCCACGCCTACCGAACCTCGCTACGCCTTTCCAAGGCGAGACTTTCAACAAGACTTTGTCTCCGACCTCGAAAGATAATTGTTTTCGCTTTTTATTTGCGTAGCTCTTTTGTCGATCGCGAGCCGCCTTGATACGATCTCGGATCTGGAAAATTTTGTCCGTAGTCTCTTGGACTAGTTCCAGACCAATTAACTGACTATCGCCTGTTTCCGCCCAACATAGCGGAGAGCGACACTTTCGACCATAAAGAGCTTCAAACGGTGCAGCTTGTATAGTAGTATGGTAGCTGTTATTGTAGGAAAACTCAACTAAAGGTAGATGAGTATCCCAATTGCCGCCTAAATCCATAACACACGCACGAGGCATATCTTCGAGTGTTTGGATTGTCCGTTCGCTCTGGCCGTCAGTTTGAGGATGAAAGGCCGTACTTAGATTTAATTGTGATCCAAAGGCCTGTTGAAATGAATTCCAAATTCTAGAAACAAAACGACCATCTCGGTCCGAAATGATTGAAATAGGTACCCCATGACGAGCCACTATTTCTCTGACATAGATTTCCGCTAGTTTCTCAGTACTATCCTTCTCCCGAATTGGCAAGAAGTGTGCGGACTTTGTTAATCTATCGATGATTACCCATATCATGTCATGACCTTTTGAGGTCCTGGGTAACTTTGTAATGAAGTCCATCGATATTTGTTCCCATTTCCAAACGGGAATCTCAGGTTGTTGTAACAAGCCCGAGGGTTTCTGATATTCAGCCTTGATCTTCGCGCAGGTTAAGCATTTTCCAACATAAGTCGCGATATCACCTTTGAGTTTAGGCCACCAATAGTACTCTTTCAAATCCTGGTACATTTTATCCGATCCAGGATGAATCGAGTATTTAGACCTATGTGCTTCCTCAAAAATAACATCTCGAAGGCCTCCAAAGAGTGGAACCCAAATTCGACCCATAAGGTATAAAGTTCCATCTTCTTTTGGCACTAATTGCTTTTCCATGCCTCGAAGTGTTTCAGCTTGAATATGCTCTTCCTTGAGCGCTTCTTGTTGTGCATTATGAATCCGAGTGATAAGATCTGTGTGAATTGTCATTTCAAATGCTCGGACTCTTAGCGTTTTAACTCGCTCCTTGCGGCTCAAGGCGTCAGCTACAACATTCGCCTTGCCCGGATGATACTTAATTTCACAATCATAATCGTTTAACAATTCAACCCAACGTCGTTGACCCATATTTAATTCTTTTTGGTTGAATATGTGTTGTAGACTTTTATGATCCGTGAAAATAGTACATTGAGTACCATATAGATAATGTCGCCATATTTGTGACACTCTAGGTTTTTCCGAACGAACACCTTGTAATATTTTGTGTATATATAAATATTATTAAATGGAAACGTGACTTTTACATGATATGTGTGAAATGTATGTAATATATATATATATGTATGAGAGTCGAGACCACGACCCGAGACCATGACTCGCAACCACCCGGTTGCGAGTGGGCCACTCGGTCTCGAGTGGGCCTTTGGGCCGTAACCGGCTTGGGCCGAAATCCCCTAAGCTTGTGTTGGAACCTTGTATATAATCCCAACCTCCCCCTCATTCTTCATTCTTTAGTTACCAAACACAAACACACTTCTCCTATTTCCCTCTCACTAGAAAACCCTCTACATCCTAACCTTCTTCCAACTTTCGGATCTCACAAGAATCTCGGTCAAGAAATCTCAGACAAGATCATCACTCGGACACTTCATCTTCTCTCATTTCTTCCTTTGTTTCGGCTCATTCTCCTTCTTCTCAACCGGTTAGTGTTACTTATGTGTAATGGTTGCCTTGAATGCTTGATGAATAAAATGTTTATGAACTAGAAATGTTTAGTTAAAATTGTTACGCATAACTTTTGGGATGATTTGTGAAGTTTGACATTATGTGTACAACCCTTATGTATGAAGCTTGATAACATGTTTATAATGGCTAAAGAATAATGGTTTATGAATAATTAGGGCCAACCAAGTTATGCTTAATGTCACAAAGTGTATGTTTTCTTGTTTTTGCATCATGATATTGTTAGAAATATGTGATTTTCGGTCCAAAATGTATGATTTTGTTGAGGTGAAAACCCTAGAAAACTATGAATATAGGATGAGCTTGTTGAATGTGGTTTGAAGATTCAAAAATGGCAAAGTTTGATCTATTTGGTTTAATAGTCAGATTAGGCAAAGTGTTAGTAGAAACCTTATTGGTTGTTTCCTGATTTGGGCCTGATTACATTGTACTAATGGGACTGATGTATCTGCATCATCACGTGTACATGAAAGGGACAGCATTCTGACTCGCAACCGCACCGTTGCGACTCGCAACCAAGGCATGACAACTCGAGACCACGTAGTTGCGACTCGCAACCATAGCATGACAACTCGAAACACACGATTGCGACTCGAGACTACGACGGTTGCGACTCGCAACCACAACGTGACAACTCGAGACCACACGGTTGCGACTCGAGACCATCTGGTTGCGACTGGGCTGTTCACTTTGGTTATTGGGCCATTATGTGTATATGGGCTACCTGTTGACTGATCTGCGTGTTACTGTTTGACTGTTTAAATGCTAGGGCCGGCCCAATAACCCACTGTCTATATCTTTGCATGCAACGTGATAGTTATGTGTAGATTTTACGTGACTGCTTATACACCAAACCTGACCTATACCGGTAACCATGTTAGGACGTGGTGACCAACGTGTTTGACAAGTAACCCAATCTGCCGAGCAACCCAAGGTGAGTTCACACACAAAAAGCATGCGTCCCGCGGAGGGACACGAACAAACTACCAACTTTGGGAAAATACTTTCGACCCATTACTCCGGGGGAAAACAGAATGGGAAATTACTATCTCCGGGGGAGATACGTTTGGATACTATTTATATATCACAACTAGCCATGCTAAACGAAACTCTATCACCTTAAGTCCCTGCTTACAATACCGATTAATCGCCGGGGGCGAACGGGTTATTAGTTGATAGCGCTATTAGGTTTGACAACCTCACACCGTGACCGGGGGGATCGGGCGTGAACTAGTAGACCTTGCAACATGGTCAATGACGATAGACATTGACTCGGGGCACGAATATTTATATTCCGTCAACAGTTTCGGTATCCACAGTTTAGTGAGCTTACAGATGGGGTAGCTCCCCATAACGTGATTATAAATACTTTATCTAAACAACTTAAGTTTTTGGTAAACTAAAACTGGACAACTAGTGAACTCACTCAGCATTATTGTTGACCCCTTACTGCATGCTTTGCAGGTAACCAGTGACTCAGGAGCTGCTGCTTGGGGATGTGTAGTGTTCGTCAAACCCGTGTGTTGGGTTGATTATTTTGAACTAAGAACTATCTTTAAAACTACTTTGGTTTATGCTTCCGCTGTTTTGTTAAACTAATTACCGAACCTAAACTCTGATGTTACTAATTACTTCGGATATTAAATATTTCTACTATTAATTAGATGCTCAGTATAATTGGTGGCTGGATCCTGGTCAGTCACGCCCTCGAAGCGGGCGTTATCCGCAGGTGGATTTTGGGGGTGTGACAGATTGGTATCAGAGCCATTGGTTATAGTGAACTTGGTTTTAAAAAGGGGAAAAATCTTTTTGGAGAAAACCAGACTATAACCTGTGACTCGCGACGACACTACACTCCAAGTGCAAGGCTCGACACATTTGACCTCATAGCTCGGACCAGTGTTTACTTGATTGCTTACCTTATGTTTCCTGTTATGCTATACGTACTATTGTGCCTAAATTAGATAGATACACCTCTCTCTTCTATCTCATTCTCACTACATTACGACATCACACTCATACTGTGTTTTCTGGTTATGAAGACAATGAGTGGACGCGGAAGAGGAAACATTAACATGACACAGGCTCAGTTCACTAACCTGCTCAACACAGTGGCTGCAGCTTTCGCAGCTCACCCTATAGGTAAGCTCGTTGTTTTAGGATGTTTAGATCCCACCGCCACATCGTCTTTTCGCCTCTAAGTCTATACGCTTCGCTTCTCACGAACAGGTCAGCATGCACCTGCGCAACCACCCGTGTGTACTTTCAAAACTTTCATGGATTGCAAGCCTCTCCCTTTCAACGGCACTGAGGGTGCCATAGGCCTTCTGCACTGGATTGAGAAAGTTGAAGCTGTCTTTGCTGTCTGTGAGTGTCCCCCTGCAAATTGGGTGAAGTTTGCTACTGCTACACTTGAAGGAAACGCGCTTTCTTGGTGGAAGGCGCAAATTCAGATGTTTGGTTTGGAAACTGCTAATGCTACTGCGTGGGAAGATTTCAAGGACATGATTAAGGAGGAATACTGTCACCGGGATGACATCCACAAGCTTGAGAACGAGTACTATGCGCTTAAGATGGTTGGGTCAGAGATTGAAACCTACACCAAGCTGTCCAACGACTATGCTGCTCTTTGCCCAAACATGTCTCGACCTATGTATCGAAGAATCGAACTGTACATCAAGGGTTTGGCTCCAGAAATTCGAAGCCATGTAACTTCAGCCAACCACACTACCATTCAGCCGATCGTTCGACTTGCTCACAAACTCACTGATCAGGCCGTAGAGGAGGGCAGGTTGCCCAAAAGGATCAGTGCTACTGTCGGAACTTCTAGTGACAACAAGCGTAAGTGGGAAGGAAATCAAAGCAAGGATGCTAACCCCACTCAGGCCCCAGCACAGCAAAGGAAAACCGAAAGCAACAAGGGCGCTCAACAACAGGGTGGCTATCGCGGTAACCACCCCAAGTGCAACAAGTGCAATCGACATCACAGCGGGCCGTGTGTGAAAGGTCAGTGTCAGCGATGTAACAAAATGGGGCATGAGGCCAAGGACTGTAGGAGTCCACGTCCCGTGGGGCAGAACCAGCAGCAACAACATCACGGGAACGCTAAGGGTTGTTTCCAGTGTGGAGCCGAGGGGCACTACAAGAAGAATTGCCCTGAACTGAACCAGAACCGCAACAACAATCAGAGAGCTGGAAACAACGATCAGAACAATAATGCTGGGAATGGTGCTAGAGGAAGGGCTTTTGTGATTGGAGCTGGGGAAGCAAGGAATGACCCCAATGTCATGGCGGGTAAGTTCCTACTCGATGATCGTTATGTTTCTGTATTATTTGATTCCGGTGCCGATGCTAGTTATGTGTCCCTACGTATTAGTAAGAAGCTTAAGCGTCCGCTTTCGTTACTAAGTTCTCCTCATATTGTCGAGTTAGCTAATGGTAGAAACATCGAGGCCTCACATGTTATCAAAGGCTGCCAACTAGAATTGTCTAGTCAAACATTTAGTATCGATCTTTTCCCTGTTACTCTTGGAAGCTTCGACGTCGTTATTGGTATGGATTGGTTATCCAAGCATCGCGCTGAGATCCTCTGTCAAGAGAAAGCAGTTCGTATTCCTCGCCGTTCTGGCAAACCCCTCATTGTACAAGGTGGCAAAGGTGGAGAAATCTCCGGCGTTATCTCGTTCTTGAAAGCCCAGAAGTGTTTACGAAAAGGGCACACCGCTATCTTAGCACTTGTCACCAACACACAGGAAAAGGAAAAGAGGATTGAAGATTTTCCGGTAGTGCGTGACTACCCCGAGGTATTTCCTGAGGAATTACCTGGACTCCCTCCCCATCGTCAGGTCGAATTCCAAATCGAGCTAGCTCCCGGAGCAGCGCCTATAGCTCGTGCACCTTATCGACTAGCCCCCGCAGAATTGAAGGAACTCTCTACTCAACTACAGGAACTATTGGATAAAGGGTTTATCCGCCCTAGTTCATCACCCTGGGGAGCACCGGTACTCTTTGTCAAGAAGAAGGATGGCACGTTCCGAATGTGCATTGATTATCGTGAGCTGAACAAGGTTACCATCAAGAATCGTTACCCTCTCCCGCGAATCGACGATTTGTTCGATCAACTGCAAGGATCGAGCTACTATTCTAAGATTGACCTGCGATCAGGCTACCATCAGCTAAGGGTCCGTAATGAAGACATCTCCAAAACGGCATTCAGGACTCGTTATGGTCATTATGAATTCCTCGTTATGCCCTTTGGAATGACCAACGCGCCTGCAGTGTTCATGGATCTTATGAACCGAGTGTGCAAACCCTACCTCGACAAATTCGTGATCGTGTTTATAGACGACATCTTGATCTACTCGAAAAGTCAGGAAGAGCATGAACAGCACCTACGCCTTATCCTCGAACTCCTTCGCAATGAGCAACTGTATGCCAAGTTCTCGAAATGCGACTTCTGGCTACGAGAAGTCCATTTCCTTGGGCACGTGGTTAAAAAGGATGGAATTCACGTCGACCCTGCAAAGATTGACTCAATAAAGAATTGGCCTACCCCTAAGACTCCGACCGAAGTCCGCCAATTTTTGGGACTGGCGGGATACTACCGAAGATTTATTATGGGATTCTCCAAGATCGCTCAGCCTCTCACGGCTCTTACTCAGAAGGGTATGGTTTATAAGTGGGGTGAAGCTCAGGAAACCGCGTTTCAGACACTAAAGGATAACCTCTGTAGTGCTCCTATTCTCTCGTTGCCTGAAGGCACTGACGACTTTGTGGTCTACTGCGATGCGTCTATTCATGGGCTCGGTTGTGTGTTAATGCAACGCGACAAAGTTATTGCTTACGCCTCTCGACAACTTAAGACGCACGAAAGGAACTACACTACGCATGACTTGGAACTAGGAGCAGTGATCTTTGCGCTTAAGATACGGAGACACTACCTGTACGGTACCAAGTGCACCATTTACACCGATCACAGGAGTCTCGAGCATATCTTCAAGCAAAAGGAATTAAACATGCGGCAACGTCGATGGGTCGAACTCTTGAATGACTACGAATGCGCCATAAAGTATCATCCGGGCAAGGCCAATGTCGTGGCAGACGCCCTCAGCCGAAAGGACACCATACCAAAGCGCGTGCGAGCGTTACAACTTACCATCCAGTCTAGTCTCCCTACTCAGATTCGAAATGCTCAAACTGAAGCTCTGAAACCGGAAAACATCAGGGCCGAATCCCTGCGGGGATCAAGACAACGATTAGAGCAAAAAGAAGACGGCGCCTACTATGTGGCAGGGCGCATTTGGGTCCCACTCTACGGAGACCTACGAGAACTGGTGATGGACGAAGCCCATAAGTCCCGTTATTCAGTACATCCTGGTTCAGATAAGATGTACTACGACTTAAGGACCACTTACTGGTGGCCTGGCATGAAAGCCCACATAGCAGCTTACGTTGGCAAATGTTTGACCTGCGCAAGAGTCAAGATCGAGTATCAGAAACCAGCAGGCCTACTACAGCAACCGGAAATCCCGAAGTGGAAATGGGAACAAATTTCCATGGATTTTGTTACAGGGCTACCTAGATCCCAACGCGGGAATGACACCATTTGGGTGATAGTAGATCGATTGACTAAGTCTGCACACTTTCTGGCCATTAAGGAAACAGATAAGTTTTCTACCTTGGCGGAAATCTATTTAAAGGAAGTAGTCTCCAGGCACGGGGTGCCAACTTCTATTATTTCCGACCGAGACGCTCGTTTTACTTCCGAATTGTGGCAAGCTATGCACAAATCCTTTGGCTCACGTTTGGACATGAGCACCGCTTACCACCCACAAACGGATGAGCAGTCTGAACGCACCATCCAAACCCTGGAAGACATGCTTAGAGCATGTGTGATCGATTTTGGCAAGAACTGGGAGAAGCATCTACCGCTGGTGGAATTCTCCTACAATAACAGCTACCACACTAGCATTCAGGCGGCACCTTTTGAGGCATTGTACGGTCGTAAATGCCGATCACCTCTTTGCTGGGCGGAAGTCGGTGATAGTCAACTCACAGGCCCAGAACTGGTGGTAGATACAACGGAAAAGATTTCACAGATCAGGCAACGCATGGCGGCAGCTCGTGACCGTCAGAAAAGCTACGCTGATAAGCGTAGGAAACCACTAGAATTCCAGGTCGGGGACCGGGTTCTACTTAAAGTCTCACCCTGGAAGGGTGTGGTCCGTTTTGGTAAACGAGGCAAACTGAATCCGCGATATGTTGGACCATTCGAAATTACCGAGAAAATCGGTAAGGTTGCTTATAGATTGAACCTGCCTGCAGAGCTGAGCACAGTGCACAATGTTTTTCACGTGTCTAATCTGAAGAAGTGTCTGTCAGATGAAACACTCATAATTCCTTTCAAGGAACTCACTATTGATGAACAGCTACACTTTACTGAGGAACCGATTGAGATTACGGATCGAGAGATCAAAACCCTCAAACGTAGCCAAATACCTCTCGTGCGAGTTCGTTGGAACTCACGACGTGGCCCAGAGTTTACCTGGGAACGGGAAGACCAGATGAAGTCCAAGTATCCCCAGTTGTTCCCAAACGAAAACCTCAACACTGAAGCTACAACTGAATTTCGGGACGAAATTCCAAACTAACGGGGGGATGATGTGACACCCCGTTGAAACAAGCTAGCTTGGCAGTGACTGCTTTAACTTTCGGGACGAAAGTTCTTAACACTTGGGGATAATGTGACACTCTAGGTTTTTCCGAACGAACACCTTGTAATATTTTGTGTATATATAAATATTATTAAATGGAAACGTGACTTTTACATGATATGTGTGAAATGTATGTAATATATATATATATATGTATGAGAGTCGAGACCACGACCCGAGACCATGACTCGCAACCACCCGGTTGCGAGTGGGCCACTCGGTCTCGAGTGGGCCTTTGGGACGTAACCGGCTTGGGCCGAAATCCCCTAAGCTTGTGTTGGAACCTTGTATATAATCCCAACCTCCCCCTCATTCTTCATTCTTTAGTTACCAAACACAAACACACTTCTCCTATTTCCCTCTCACTAGAAAACCCTCTACATCCTAACCTTCTTCCAACTTTCGGATCTCACAAGAATCTCGGTCAAGAAATCTCGGACAAGATCATCACTCGGACACTTCATCTTCTCTCATTTCTTCCTTTGTTTCGGCTCATTCTCCTTCTTCTCAACCGGTTAGTGTTACTTATGTGTAATGGTTGCCTTGAATGCTTGATGAATAAAATGTTTATGAACTAGAAATGTTTAGTTAAAATTGTTACGCATAACTTTTGGGATGATTTGTGAAGTTTGACATTATGTGTACAACCCTTATGTATGAAGCTTGATAACATGTTTATAATGGCTAAAGAATAATGGTTTATGAATAATTAGGGCCAACCAAGTTATGTTTAATGTCACAAAGTGTATGTTTTCTTGTTTTTGCATCATGATATTGTTAGAAATATGTGATTTTCGGTCCAAAATGTATGATTTTGTTGAGGTGAAAACCCTAGAAAACTATGAATATAGGATGAACTTGTTGAATGTGGTTTGAAGATTCAAAAATGGCAAAGTTTGATCTATTTGGTTTAATAGTCAGATTAGGCAAAGTGTTAGTAGAAACCTTATTGGTTGTTTCCTGATTTGGGCCTCATTACATTGTACTAATGGGACTGATGTATCTGCATCATCACGTGTACATGAAAGGGACAGCATTCTGACTCGCAACCGCACCGTTGCGACTCGCAACCAAGGCATGACAACTCGAGACCACGTAGTTGCGACTCGCAACCATAGCATGACAACTCGAAACACACGATTGCGACTCGAGACTACGACGGTTGCGACTCGCAACCACAACGTGACAACTCGAGACCACACGGTTGCGACTCGAGACCATCTGGTTGCGACTGGGCTGTTCACTTTGGTTATTGGGCCATTATGTGTATATGGGCTACCTGTTGACTGATCTGCGTGTTACTGTTTGACTGTTTAAATGCTAGGGCCGGCCCAATAACCCACTGTCTATATCTTTGCATGCAACGTGATAGTTATGTGTAGATTTTACGTGACTGCTTATACACCAAACCTGACCTATACCGGTAACCATGTTAGGACATGGTGACCAACGTGTTTGACAAGTAACCCAATCTGCCGAGCAACCCAAGGTGAGTTCACACATAAAAAGCATGCGTCCCGCGGAGGGACACGAACAAACTACCAACTTTGGGAAAATACTTTCGACCCATTACTCCGGGGGAAAACAGAATGGGAAATTACTATCTCCGGGGGAGATACGTTTGGATACTATTTATATATCACAACTAGCCATGCTAAACGAAACTCTATCACCTTAAGTCCCTGCTTACAATACCGATTAATCGCCGGGGGCGAACGGGTTATTAGTTGATAGCGCTATTAGGTTTGACAACCTCACACCGTGACCGGGGGGATCGGGCGTGAACTAGTAGACCTTGCAACATGGTCAATGACGATAGACATTGACTCGGGGCACGAATATTTATATTCCGTCAACAGTTTCGGTATCCACAGTTTAGTGAGCTTACAGATGGGGTAGCTCCCCATAACGTGATTATAAATGCTTTATCTAAACAACTTAAGTTTTTGGTAAACTAAAACTGGACAACTAGTGAACTCACTCAGCATTATTGTTGACCCCTTACTGCATGCTTTGCAGGTAACCAGTGACTCAGGAGCTGCTGCTTGGGGATGTGTAGTGTTCGTCAAACCCGTGTGTTGGGTTGATTATTTTGAACTAAGAACTATCTTTAAAACTACTTTGGTTTATGCTTCCGCTGTTTTGTTAAACTAATTACCGAACCTAAACTCTGATGTTACTAATTACTTCGGATATTAAATATTTCTACTATTAATTAGATGCTCAGTATAATTGGTGGCTGGATCCTGGTCAGTCACGCCCTCGAAGCGGGCGTTATCCGCAGGTGGATTTTGGGGGTGTGACAATATTTTCAAAGCAAATACCACTGCGCCTAATTCAAGGTCGTGAGTGGTATAGTTCTTTTCGTGAACTTTTAGTTGGCGAGACGCGTACGCGATAACTTTTTCACGTTGCATGAGTACGCAACCCAAACCTTGATGCGAAGCATCACAGTATACAACAAAATCATCGGTACCATCGGGTAATGATAAGATTGGTGCAATGCACAACTTGTCTTTAAGAAGTTGAAATGCTGCTTCTTGTTTCTCTCCCCAATCGAATTTCTTATCTTTCTGTGTAAGATAAGTTAGCGGTTGAGCAATCTTTGAAAAATTCTCAATAAATCTCCGATAATATCCTGCTAAGCCCAGAAATTGTCTCACTTCGGTAGGAGTCTTGGGCGCTTCCCAATTTTTAATCGCTTCTATCTTCGACGGGTCTACTTGAATGCCTTTCTCGTTCACTACATGCTCGAGAAATTGTACTTTACGAATCCAAAATTCGCATTTGGAAAATTTCGCGTATAGTTTCTCCGTCTTTAGCAACTCCAAAATTGTTCTCAAATGTTGTTCATGTTCCTCAGTCGATCGAGAGTATATCAAGATATCGTCAATAAACACTATAACGAATTTGTCAAGATACGGCTTGCACACGCGATTCATTAGATCCATGAAGACCGCTGGTGCATTCGTTAAGACGAATGGCATAACGTGAAACTCGTAATGGCCGTAACGAGTCCGAAAAGCCGTTTTCGGTATGCTTTCCTCTTGAATCCGTAATTGATGATACCCCGATCGTAAGTCTATCTTTGAGTATAAGCTCGACCCTTGTAGCTGATCGAATAGATCATCAATCCTCGGTAATGGATACCGATTCTTGATGGTAAGTTTATTCAACTCGCGATAATCGATGCACATCCTGAAAGTTCCGTCCTTCTTCTTTACAAACAAGACTGGAGCTCCCCAAGGCGAGTAACTCGGTCTAATGAATCCTTTATCCAACAACTCTTGAAGTTGTGTGGATAACTCTTGCATTTCAGAAGGTGCTAACCGGTATGGAGATTTAGCTACGGGTCCGGCTCCTGGTACCAAATCGATATGAAATTCGACTTGTCGATAAGGGGGTAGTCCTGGTAAGTCTTCAGGGAAGACTTCCGGAAATTCTTTCACTATAGGAATATCTGTCAACTTTGGGCCATCAGTCTTCTTGTCCACAACATGTGCTAGAAAAGCAATACACCCTTTCCGTAAGCACTTCTGGGCTTTCATGCTATTAATGATCCGTAATGGGGTGTCTCGCTTCTCTCCATGTATCACAAGTGTCTCTTCGTTCAGTAGTGGTATGCGAATGATCTTTTCGTGGCAAACAACTTCGGCTCGATTAATGGATAGCCAATCCATGCCAACCACTACATCGAAACTACCCAATTCAACAGGTAAGAGATTGATAGTGAATTTTTGTTCTCCAAGTTGTAAGGAACACTCCTTAACAACTTCCCCCGACTCTACTAGTTTACCGTTAGCCAATTCTATAGAATATGGGACATCTAACTTACTAGATTTTAGTCCCATAGTATTTTTAAATTCTACAGAGATAAAGCTAAAATCGGCACCAGTATCAAATAATATGGATGCAAAATGATTGTTAAGGAGGAACGTACCAGTGACCACATTAGGGTCTTGGCGCGCGTCCTTAGCTCCAATCACAAATGATCGACCACGAGCTTGGTTTTCTTTAGGGCAATCCCTTTTGAAGTGATCTTTGCTTCCGCATCCAAAACATCCTTGCTCACGCCCATTCCCATTCTTATTGTTGTTTCTATTCTCCGTTCCTGATCTATTCCCTGATCCCCAGCATGACTCGGTACGGTGGCCAAGCTTTCCACACTTGTCACATTTCCTACAATTACCCACGTGATGATACGTGCATCGCTCACACTTCGGCATAGTACCTGAGTACTTCTTCGGGCCAGTATCATTGGTGGCTATAAACGCCTTTGCATCCCTTGCCTGAGTATTCTCTTGTTTTATGTTATAATGGTTGGGGTTGTTGTGATTGCGGTTGTTGTTATTGTTGTTGTGGTTATTGCGGTTGTAGTTGTTGTTGTTGGTATTGTTGTTGGTATTGTTGTTGGGTTTGGTGTTATTGTTGTAGTTGTAGTTGTTGTTCCTACGAGTTCCCTTCTTGAAATTTGAGTAACTCCTTTTTCCACCCGTGGAAGACTCGACATGTGAATCTTTCTTCTCATCTCCTTTCACATTATATTTCTTCATCCCGATTGCGTCTTCATTAAGGCTCACAGCTAAAGTTACCGCCTGCGTGATAGTCGTGGGTTCTGCTGCAGTAACATGGCTTCGGATCTCAGGAGCAAGTCCCCAAATATAGCGTTCAATACGCTTGTATTCTGGTGTAACCAAATAAGGAATCACACGAGACAGGTCGTGAAACCTTTGGGTATACCCAGTAATATCAGATCCGACCATAGTAAGGTTCCAAAATTCATTCTCCAACTTCTGGAGTTCAGCACGGGAACAATATTTTTCTCTCATCCTTTCTTTCAATTCTTCCCACGTCAATCCGTATGCTACACTATCTCCCAAAGTTTGCACTTGTAAATTCCACCATGTAAGGGCCTCATTGATGAACAAGCCAGTGATGTAGGTGACTTGCTGATCAATAGAGCATCTACTCATTCTTATGGTGGAATCCGTTTTCTCCGTCCAACGCACATAAGCCACAGCACCGCCTGTGCCATCATAATTGAGTGGCTTGCAGTCTAGAAACTGCTTGAATGTGCATCCTGAAATAGACAATAAACGGATTAAGAATGAGCAAACAGTGAAACGCACGAATAGATTTTAAAAAGGAATTGGGTAAGTTGTGACAAAACAACTAAGTGTTACCATTGGTATTGGTTCCGCCATAGGTACCGCCGTGTCCTGGGCCTCCTGATCCGCCAGTGCCACCGCTGTGTTCGGCACGTGAGGCCTCATAAAGGGCTATAGCTTGAGCAACCCTTTCTCCTATTAATGCATTCAATTCCGCCTCATTTGTAGGCATTTGTGGAGGTGGGGGTGGATTAGATGTTCGTGTACGTGGAGGTTGTCTTCTTGGCGCCATTATTCTTCCAAAAGAATATACGATTAAGTTTAGGCGTTGGTTTGTTAATAAATATTTTTTTTCTAAGTATATAAAACACATTTATAACATTAATAAAAATATAATCCAGCAATATATCATGCGAATAGACCAAACAATACAAGCAACAAAACATGTATCATATAACATTTAAATGCACATATAGGATAACACCAAGTTTTCTTATTTATATAACTGACAACCGATTACATGATTGTTTTTGAAAAGGAAATCAAAATAGACTCGGGCTACATCCCCCGGTCTTACTAGACTAGTACATATACAAGGTGACAAAATTTTTCCTTCATTCCATGCGGTCTTTAGTCTTTCAGTTGTCTTGAAACTTGGTGTGAGTCTATGTACACAAAACGCTGATATAGCTACCTGTCACATAACAAGTACCTGCAAAAACAAAGTCTATGGTGGAGGAAAAACTGGTGGTGGAACTGGGAACAATGACCTGTAAACCTGAGAAACTCTATCCTCTAATTCCAGAACCAAACGGTGAAGGAAAACACTCTACTGCTCGAGTGTCAAAACACGAGCAGGTAAATCAACACGTGGTATCTGAGGTGGTAGTGGGGGTAATGGTGGTAACTCTGGTGGTGGTGGTGGAGCATGAGGTGGTGAATGAGCTGGTGGTGATGGAGTCAAAAATACTAAAGCCTCAAGGTGAAGAAACTCCTCCTCGAGTTCATGAACTCGACGGATAATAAAGTCTATCTGATGCTCGAGAGTCAGCACACGAGCACATAACTCGGTAGTAACAGATGGGTAATGCGATGGGTGGTATGGATCTGTCACGGACATGACATGAGGTGGAGAGTGTGGCGCAATAAGAGGCTCACTGGGTGGTATGTGGGCATGTCCAGAGGGTCCTGCTTCGTCCGTATGGTCAGTCTGTGGTAGGATAGAGGCAATATGGTCAGGTGTAGGGACAACTGGCTCATCTGGTAGGAGATCATCGTCATCAACTGCGTTGCGCTGTAGGCCAAGGGCCTGCAGTGCAGATGAAGTGACGGATGCATAAGAAGAAGCATCTGAGTCTGTATCTGCATCCGAAGAAATATCGATCACCGAGATCACCGGTGATGCAATATCTAAGATAACCACATCATAAACATCTCCGTCTCCCAAGTCATCATCTATATGCTCTACTGGAATCACCGGGACAATGTCGTCATCATCCTCGTCAAGGTCGACGAAAGGCACCATAGCAAGAGGAAGTACATCCAAAGGTATAATCTCGACAATATGTTCACCCTCCGGGTGACCTATAATAACTATGTCATTGAGTGGTGGAGGTACAGCTAATACATCATCGTCAACAATATCCCCTAGATATGCAAATGGTTGAAAATCGTCCATATCGCTATCAGATCCAGTCTCACTACCCAATGTAATGACCTGAACCTCGGGTATGTAATCATCATCTGAAGAAGGTGTCATAGGATCCACGTCATCATAAATGTTACTTCCTTCGGATGAAGACATGATATCCTGTAACATAATTGGTTTGACGTATGTATTAATAAAATAATTTTTCAAATATATATATACACAAAATGTTGAAATCACATAATTTCATTTTAAGTTATTCTATTTGTTTTATGCGGATTAACTTAATGTTTCATGTCTACCATTTAGAGACTAATGCACTTAATATCCTTGCTTGATTTGTATGATATGAATTTGGTTTTTGTTGTGCTAGACCTTGAGAAAAGAAAATTGTTTATGCAATGAAAACTCTTGTTTTTGTATAAATTGTTTTCGTGAGAGGTTCCCTAGTGATTGTAGACTAGACTCGAGAAAGAATCCTGGTTCACTACAATCGAAGCTCTGATACCAATCTGTCACACCCTGCTCGTAGCGGAAGCGCGAGGTGTGATCTGTTGGTTCTCATTGCATAACGATATAAGTAAACATACTAAATGAATAAAACATACTCCATTGCCATTACCATAATTGTTCAAAAGATGCGCAACATACATTAAGTTTATAATTTACAAACCATTCAAAGAAACTAAGGTGTTATTATTTCATACATTCAAAACGAAAGTTTTAAACACTAAGGCTTTGTCCACTATATCACCGCAAAGCGGCAATATAATGGATAAACCCTTCAAAAGATGGCACGGAGTCTTGATACTTGTTTCCTGAATTAGAATCCCTGACAAGGTCCACTAATTCCCTGAAATACATGTTTAAGTAGAAAAATCAACAAAGGTTGAGCGAGTTCATGCAGTTTAGTTGTGTATGATACACCCGAAAAACGTGAAATGTATTTGTATTTGAATCAAATATAGTATGAAAAGCGTCAATGAAATCGTGATCATTAATGTTTTGCAAGGACATTAATATGTGTGACGAAATAGGAAGCAAACCAACCCTAGACGATTTTAATTGTATCGACACCATGTCGTAGGGCAACAAATGCACTCCTAGGCAAAAGAATGGCCATGAGTGGGGCTCGCCAAAACCCATTAGATCTAACCCTTTGTTCCTTGGTCCAAACTAGGATTAATGGTGCTTTAGTTATGGCCCTAATTTCTCACATGATCTAAGGTGTTTCATTCCTTGACTTATCATACTTATTGTACATGTATTTTCCCCGATAGTTGTAAAGCTTGAAAAGCATTTAAAATGAAAAGGGGACATGAACTCACAGTATCGCTTCAGTGAGTAGAAGTAAATATGATTTCACATACGGTAGTCCTGAACAGTATTGCGACCTACAATCGTTGTTATATTTTGTTAGACACTTCGGTCTTTGTAAATAACTTGAGTACAAGTCTTATGTCTTAATTATGTGTAAGGCTTGTATGTCTTTATTGTTTAACCGTTATATATATATATATTTCCAAATACATATATGTAAGTAATCGTGTATCTGGTATGTCATATAGTCGGATCTAGTTCCCTTGAATTCGTGTTTAGTAGTAATTAATCGTATACTCGTATTTCATTACAAGTTATGTCATTGGGCCTTGGGTTTAAATAGTGTTAGGCTTTAAATAGTGTTGGGCTTTTGGGCCCCTAAGTTTGGTATTGGGCTTGGCCCATGAGTTATTTGTTATTGGGCTTAGCCCAAGTATTTAGTTTAAGCCCAATATAATTTATAAAAAAAATATAAGCCCATTTTATATAAATATTTAGCCCAAAAGATAAGTCTTTCATTTTTATAAAAATAATTTTATAAAAATTTTCTAATTATATTTTTTAGATAATAAAAACGTAATACTTTTTATAAGTTTTCAAAATGTCCGAAGTTTGGTAATGGTAACGTAAATTTTGTGTCCGTGTCTCCTCGGATGGGTAAGATGTCCATAAGTTCGTTCGTCATCCGTTTTGTCCATAATTTATGTCCGATTGTTCGTAGTGTCCGTAATATGTCTTTAAGGCGTATTTATATGAAATTTTGTAAGACTTTAATTCTAAAGTCTCTTGAGTTTATTATCACCATTTTAATCAAGTTCCTAGCTTTGATATATATAACTAATACATCAATTATTACATATCACATAACTTGTTAGAATGAACAAGTATATATTTTCTCAAAATATATAATTATCTAATCTTTTCTTTTTATAAAAAGCTTTCTTTTATATCTTTGTAAATCTTGGAAAAATTTAACTAAAAATGATAGTTTTTATATCATATAGTTTTTAAGAAAATTTTGCCATATCACCTTTGTTTTAATCACTTTGCCATGTTTAATAAACATATCTTTTTCTTTTCAAATCAACATCACAATTTACTCATAACTTTTATAAACAAGATACATAAACTTTATAACAAGATTGATAACATAATCTTATCAAGATGATCTCAAAATTATGTAGGGTTTTGAACTTGCTTACAACATATGTTAACTAGTTCAAAAACCTAGTTTACTTCTAGTTTTTACAACTTTTATAAAAATCTCATGTTGTATGTTACTTTTTATACTCTTTTAAAAGGTCTTGTTTTTATTTAAAAACATTAAATACTTTAATTACACCATAGATTTTGATCATCCAATATATAAAAAAAAACTTTAACATGTTTATGTATACTTGTTAGATCATATTTTTAGAATATCATCTAACAAGTTATACATGTCTTAATCATCTCAACAAGAGCAAATATTTAAAATAACAAACCTTAATCACAACATAAACAAACATAGATATCATGATTTGTATTTTTGCTTCTTTGTATTTTCATACTATTATTTATGATTATATTGTTTTTACTAGTTATAATAATAATCATAACATAAATAAGTAAGAAAAATGAATATAAAGTTAGAAGCTCACTTCTAGCTCTAGGCTAGGGATGATCTAAAAGAGCTTATGATCCAAAGAAGATGAAGATCTTGTTGTTAGAAGACTTTTGGATGGATGAAAATGCTTGATTTAACTTGCAAATGCTTTATATCTTCTTAATTTCCATGAAAATCCATGTTGATTCTAAGAGAAATGAAGATGATGAAAGGGTTTTTCTATGGTGTTCTTGGTGGAATGATGAAGATATGAAGATGTTGAGAGAGTTTGTGTGTGTTTGAAAAGGTGTAAGAGTGTTGTAGTGTGTGTTAGTGATTAATGAAAGATGTTATAACCATGCCAACACATGACTAACTCTTCTACTTATGTTATAATCATGCCAACACATCTTCCACCTATTTTTAGATAAGTATCATTAACTTAAAATAATAAAAAAAAACAAAGAGTGGGGGGCCCACTTGAAGTTGACGGTCACATATATGGGGGGGGGGGTCTTGAATTGTAAAAATGGGTTTGTAAAATTAATGGTTCATAATTGTGATGAAATGTTTAAATGTTTAGATGTTTTAGGGATTTAATGTTTCAAGAGGTTTCATAACATTGAATGATTATAAATAGGCCTTAAAAGACCCAAAAATAATATTCACTAGTTCACTACATATGTCAATTTGTAGTTCGGATAGTCTTTTGTCGCTCGTTCCGCAAGAAAATAGTCGAAAGGTTTGCTTACGAAAGTTGTAGAGAAACATTTGGTTATATTTTTATATGATGTTCCCTATGTATTTTCATATGGAATTTGAATTTAAACAACCCATTTTGCACTTTGTAGTAAAAATACTAATGCTGAATTTTGCGGAAAAACATTGAAATGGTCATTTTTGGTGCTTTTTGGCAGTTTTCGGCAGTTTTTGTGCTATCGGACATTGGTAATATATTAGACCAAACCCTTGTATTTCCAAGTAGGGTTTATTGTATAATTGATGTTGGACTTTCGTCTGAGTCCTAAAACTGTCGTTACACTAGTTTCTGCGGATCCTGAGTTTTTGTCAGCACACTAGTTTACTAGGCACTATTCTAGTTGTTTCGATGCACTGTTTACATTGTTTCAAATGTAACCACTAAAAATGAATCATGTGCATCATAAATGAATATTCCATAAGTATTCTAATCACGTATTTGTATAATGTAATTAATTGCTTTAAATGTAAGTAATTTACCAGAAAGTGGCAATTGTCACACAACTCACCTGCTGTCACACCCCAACCGATGACGGAAACATCGGGGTGAGGCACTGAGCGAAACAGATTGTCCAAGAGATTCCATAACAACTACGATTACCAATTATTTAAGCATTACGTCAAATACCGTAACATAAAAAGTAACACAGTTATTACAGATAAATTGTTCTCAAAGACAAATAGAAAACTGTTCCGACAACTCATAAATTAATTGTTTTGTTTCTAGATTCCCCTACTTGATTCTTGAACAGCAAGCATAGCACAAGCATCCTAAACACATGTCACATACGTTAAAATAGAGGTCAATACACATAGTGTAAAGGAGAGCATACAAGTTTAATAGTATAATAGATAGCGAAAATCGGTTTACGCGTAACCAGCATGTAACAGGTTGAAAAGCGAAGCTAGCACGTTATCGACAAAGAAATATGCACAGACATGACTGCGAGTTGTAGAATGCGCAACACATATCACTACTGTGACACGTGAAGTAAAACCCTTAACAACCCATGTCCACGATAGGTGCTGAGTCCAAACTATAGTACTATCGTTGCTAAGGTGTCAGGCAAGGCCGGCCCTAGGGGTGGGCGAGTCGCACTCCCGGCCGAAGCCCGTTTTTCCCGGGGGCACTAAATTAGAAAAAAAAAAAGATTACATATATTTTATATATAAAATAATTTGAGCTTGATCATAAACAAATTAAGGGGTAAGGCTTGGTGGTTCATGCGTGTTTTTCTTAATTAAGATGGTCGGGTTCGATTCCCGTTTCCATTAATTAATCTGTTTTTTTAATATTTGTTAAATTAATTAATTTTAGATTGCATAGTGCGATTCGTGTCTCCAATGTCGAAATGAAATAACGTACAAATGTAAAACACATTAAAATTGAGATAGCATAAAAGAGGTTTAACGTAAAATTTGGATTGTCATGGAACGTAACTAAGACTATTCTAAAGTAAATCGAAGTCCTTTCGAGTTAGGGAAACGTATTTTGGCCTAACAGGAAAATACTCTCGTCGAGGAGCGATTAACGGTATTTGTCCTTCCAGTTACTATACGTCCCTAGTCGATTGGAAAATCGAAACTTTTGGATAGATTGAAAATCGAAGAGTGGGACTAGTTATCAAGATGCGGGTTTCACCCCTAGCTTGGTAACATCGTACCCTAGTGTGGTTGGTACTTATCAAACGGTAAGGGTCCATTAGAATATGGAATGGAAATTCCCATCAAGATATGGATGTCACTCCTAACTTGAGGGTAAATTTCGTGCAAAATATCAAGTGCGCGGATTGAAAGTCATCACCAAATGTGGGAATCACCCCTATTTTGGTGAATCGTTTCGATTGTGGGATACGAGTGTCTTCACCAAGCCTCCAAGTATGTATTGTGTTAGCCTTAGGAAAGGCGTGTATATTAAAGACCAGAGAAATAGATAGAAGACAACAAGATAGAATGCTATTAGTTTTAAAGAACAAATAAGGATATGCTCCTAAACTATAGACTAGGTAAAAGCATTCCTACTTTTCCTAATTCCCTATAGTTACGGCTCTGATACCAATCTGTCACACCCCAACCGATGGCGGAAACATCGGAGTGAGACGAAAACAAATCGCTCAAAGCTTCATAACACTAAATTGTGACAATAATTAATAATTCAAATTCCATTAATTCTAAAGTGAATATATCGTTCAATAAAACAACCAAACAGTGACAACAACAAAACATGTAACATAATTAATTGTTTATTGATTAGGCGTCTTTCTATGTCCACCCTAAACTTGTTTCTTCATCACATCGTCTATCAACCTGCAACATGTATTAAAATAATGATCAACAAATATGTTGGCAAGTATACAAGTTTGAATACATAACATAATATAAAAATGCTTTAACTGTGCTCATATCCAACATGAATAATGTATACAAGTTACTAATATGCTGAACGGGTATAAACTATATGCCAAACCAAAGTTTCCAATGCAATCATGATTACCCAACATCATCGAGACGAAGAGGGTGTAATGTGTTTTACTTAACAATACCTCAAGAATACGGGCGGGGCGTTAATCCTATAACGCTATAATTGTTAAGGTAGGCTTGCCAAATTAATGAGCATATAGACACAATGTATACAGGGCTGATGTGCGTGTAGTGTAATATATTTTTGGTATATATTTTAAGCCCTTTTTACACTTTTTAGCCAAGTTTTAAATTTATAAAACACGATATTTACTAACACTAAACACACATATGGGCAAGTGCACCCATCGTGGACGTAGTATAGTGTTGGTAAGATACCGAGGTCATCCAAGGACACAAGAGCTTTTAGTACCGGTTTATCCTCAACGTCTAATCAAATCAAAATGTTAGAAAAAAGATTTTTAAACCAAGAAAATAAAACTAACTAAATGCTGAAAAATAAAATAAAAATAAAATAGATAGACAAGATTAATCACTTGGATCCGACTCGTGTATTAGTATAACCTTTGATTATTTTCGCACTTTTGCACTTGTTTAAGAGATTATCTTAGTTATTGTAGTAGGCCCCTCTTTTGAAGGCGACGTTACCCTCAACCCAGTAGTTTGAGTCAGCAAGGATATAATCCTAAAGGGTCGGATTATTGAAAGATAATGAATTAAGTTATTAATGCAAATTATGGTAGGCCCCTCTTTTGGAGGTGACGTTACCCTCGACTAAGTAGTCTGAGTCAGCAGGGATACAGTCCTAAATAGCTGGGTTATAGTATTAATAGTAGTTAACTTATGAGGGGATCAAAGAGTTTGGACCCCCGCCATCCAATACCTTTGGGTATTGAAGGAGGTCCTACTAAATTTGACCCAGGTCCCTTGCACCAGGTAGCCAACATATCTCCATATAGACCGTGGAGATATGAATGGTGAAAATCTTTTATTTTATATAGACAGTATAATAATGCCAAGACACCACGGACAAACGATAAGGAAAAGTCACCTTCAACATAAGCAACTAGTTATTAAAGTCATTAATACAAAACCAAATAAAAAGTGCAAAAGATTAAAAATAAAAAGTATTATACTAAACACTTGTCTTCACCAAGTGATGTAAGAGACTTAGGCAAACATGGCCTTGATTGTCAAGAACTCTTACGATCAATCTTGGATCCCGAGACGACTCACACACTCTATGATGGACAATGGATGATGGTGGTGGATGATGGTGTTGTGATGGTGGTGGGTGGTGGATGAAGTGTGAGAGAGGTGGTGCCAAGGGATGAGTTGCAATGAGCCAAAGCACTCCTATTTATTGGCTGAACAGAGGGCTGGGCACGGCCCCGTGTCCATTGGGCACGGCCCCGTGCCCGTCTGACACTATCTCTCCTCATTAATTGTAATTCGCAATTACAATTAATGCGCCTGCAGTACTTTGGGCACGCCCCCGTGTTCACTGGGCACGCCCCGGTGGTGAGCAATAGAAGCTTCTACAGGTTTGTCTTTTCTGCTGCTTCTTGGGCACGGCCCCGTGCTCGCTGAGCACGGGGCGTGTCCAGTCTTCTTCCTTCTCTGTTTTGCTTTGGAGGATGCTGTCGAGGGGTCGGGCAATCCACTTTTGTTCCTTTTCTTGCATTTATGTTAGATTTAGCTGCCTTTTTGCTTCTTTTGTTAATTAGAGCTCATTTAATCCTGAAAATACAAAAGGAAGACAAAAACACACTGTTTCCAACATTAGTACTTAAAAAGGGTTAGTTTTATGCCTTATTTGATGTAATTTATATGTTGCATTTTACACACATCAAATACCCCCACACTTGAATTTTTGCTTGTCCTCAAGCAAAACTCTTTAATGTGGCTTACACACCCAAATGGAATGGGTAGAAGAGAAGGTTTTGGGTTTGTCATAGAGTGTCGGGATTTTCCAAGATTGTTTAGGTTTTATTTTTTACTTATTTACAATCCTATTCGTCATGATTTATTAAAAACTTTTCATAAGGTAAATTATTTATTAAGGCATAACATGCCTTTCTAAAATTCCATTTATATACAAGTTCACATACCTCACGGGAGAAATCACTCACACTCGGCCGAAGGCGTATTTTTAGTGAATCACTCGAGAGCGGCATGGAACTTATTCCTACCATAAGCTTGCCAAGCAATCAATCCTCCTCCTTTTTAACTCTATACCTTTGTAAATATCAAGAGGACTTTTTGGGTGAAGGGTTAGGCTTGGGCTAAAGGTGGGTAGTTGGGTTAGTGGTTAGTAGAAAAGGGCGAAAGTCGTAAAAAGCGTCGGTTTTCGTAAAACATTTTGTTTTTGTGACTTTTTATTTTAAATGAAGTATTTAGCCAAACAAGCTTTTGTTTGAGGAGCTTTGTTTGTTTATTTCTAACTTCATTGTAAATATACATACATACATATATATATATATATATATATATATATATAGGTAGAGGATCCTGTAAAAAGTCCAACTTTTGTGAGAAGTGTGAGAAATAATTTGGGAATGACAAGTGTCCCTTATCTTAATTAATTCAAAAGGGTATATTAGTAATTGTCCATTCTTATCAATTAATTGATTTCCAAAGATAACTGCTAAAAATATCAGGCGATATATTAGGGATGTGATTCGAATTCGATTTGTTCTATACATTTAATTGTTTACGGTAAGTTCTTGTTGTAGTGTTATATTCCCCAGTCAATAGTGTTATATTATGTACAGGTATCTTTAATCTCCTTTTCATAGTGTTTTATCCCCATCAATAGTGTTTTATTCTGTATAGTGTCTTACAGTAAACAGATAGTGTTATATCTTTCTATAGTGTTTTATCATGTAATATACTGTTCCTTTTCATAGTGTTTTATCATCATCAATTGTGTTTTATTCTGTATAGTGTCTTACAGTAAACAGATAGTGTTATATCTTCCTATAGTGTTTTATCATGTAATATACTGTTCCTTTTCATAGTGTTTTATCCTCATCAATAGTGTTTTATTCTGTATAGTGTCTTACAGTAAACAGATAGTGTTATATCTTCCTATAGTGTTTTATTATGTAATATATTGTTCCTTTTCATAGTGTTTTATCCCCCATCAACAGTGTTTTATTTATGTATAGTGTCTTACAGTAAACAGATAGTGTTATATCTTCCTATAGTGTTTTATCATGTAATATACTGTTCTTTATAGTGTTACAAAAAGTTGTAATGAAGGAAATCGAAGAATTTATTTCAGTACGAAAAATTCGCTGATTTTTTAGGAGATTGATGGGGGTTTTGAAACAGTTACCATAAATTCGCTGATTTATAGGAGATTGATGGGGATTTTGAAACCGTTACCATATTTGAAACGTTGGAAAAGTCACTATTGCCCTTTAATTTTACATAAGGTCATTCTAATTAAAACACAATTTACATTTTATACCCTATTGATCTCAACCATTAGATCAAATATCCAATGGTTTAAAACACTTCTTACCCTTCTCACATTTTAGACACTTTTTACCATATCTCTACCCTATATATATATATATATATATATATATATATATATATATATATTTAGTCACATGAAAACCGAGCTTGTTACTTAAAATAAAGGGTAAAAATAAAAAGGGTTTTTTTTTGGTGGGTAAAAAGGGTTTTGGGTTAAGAAATGAAAAGGTTTAAGCTCAAAGGGGTTAACTAGGGGGAATTTTTGGGTAGGTGAAAAGAAAAATAAAAATAATGGTGTTGAAAGAAAAAAGGTTAGTCCTAATGCCTCCATCATTTACTTACTTGGGTTTAAGTTGGTAAGGACCGAGAATGAATTGTCGTGGCAAGTTCTAGAGTCGTAAGAACCAAGCGGCTATTCACACAAGAAACGAAAAATGAGCATTTAGCGTAAAGATGTATATTTGTATGCTCAATAAAGGCTCAAAAACTCACTTTTGTGGGAATGGGTTTTTATGTGATCAAGTATATATAATTGAATTTTAACTAAGCTTGTCATGCCGTTTCATAATTTTCTTATGTTGGTTCTTTTTATCACGACGTTATCGGTTGTAAACTTATAAAAATATAACCTTGTTAGTCTTAGAATTCCCAACTTAAACTTAGACAAGATAAAATAAAAAAATGTTTGAAAAAAATTTGGGGTGATTAGCGGTTCCAATAGAGTTTTGTGTAAGGCTTGTTATTAGGACTTGCAAAATTCAAGGTTTTAGCATTCCCCCAACACTTAAATTACACATTGTCCTCAATGTGTCCCAAAAATAAATTTTTAGGTTGACTGAATGTGTAACATTGTGTTTAAAAGCAAAAAGTTATGTTACTGGCAGTCTGGACATGGCCCTGTGGGGACCGGGCACGGCCCCGTGTTCAGGTGCCAGTAACAATAATTAAAGAAAAGAAACAGAAGCCTGGACACGGGGGCGTGTTCGGTGAACACGGCCCGTGTCCAGTTACCTGAACTGGGCATTTGTCTGCAGGGTGTTCAGCACGGGGCCATGTTGGCTGGGCACGGCCCGTGCTGAACTGACTGTAAGGGAGGAATTGTTGTTGGGTGCCTTGTTTTCGTGCATGGGTTTATTTTTCTCGTTTCCCTTGTCATCCTTGACCACCATGAGTGTGTTTTATGACACCATTCAAGCTTTAAAACCATCATTCCATTAAAATCATAGAGAGATCTTACATAACGTTCCTAAAAAAGAAAAATAAAAAGAAACAAAAGAAAAACCTAGACTACTTAGGTCAGGAGGTACACAAAGTTATCATAAAGAGTTCTACTGTTTGTTAGGAAAATTTCGGGAATAGTTTCCCGATGTAGTAGGACTCTCGGCCGATGGTTTTTCTTCCTAAATGTTGCTAAAGCCATTCCTCTATTTCCCTTGAGAGAAAGAAGGCGGCTTCATTTTCCTCAACATCTTGTGGAGGAGGGGGAGCAACCACCGGGACTCCTTGCACTATCCCTTGCGGAGGTTCCGGGTGTAAGGCGTACCACTCGGCGGGTATGATGACTTCGGGGACCACGTTCCACGCCCTCTGGGTTATTATAGGAACCAATGGGGGAGAGGCGAGGAGGTTTAACCTCTGGTGCAAGAGGTTTACCTCTTGGAGACATCCCTCCAGTCCCACCGTTAGATGGTTGATACGGTCGACCAATGCTTCTTCCACCCCCGTTATTTCATCAATAGCCTCCCTTAAGTCGTAAACATAGTTTACAAGAGAGTCTTCTAACGTTGATGATCTCCTCCCCTATCGGTTATTTCTTGATGAAGATGCTCCGCTAGTTCTGCTTGCCATTTCTGGGAAATAGACCGAAGAGAGTTCAATTTTTATGAAACAGAACCTCGGACACGGCCCCGTGCCCGCTGAGCACGGCCCCGTGTCCAGTTGTCTGCAGGTTTTGAGATCAAGGAATCTTGGAGTTTTAAATTATTTTTATGGTTTTTCTTTTGAGTTTTAAGCACAGATAATTTAAAACAAAGTTATATAATTTACTTTGAGTAAGATCCCTTGGATAATAACCTTACAAACTTCACACCAAAGGTTGGAATCATGGAGTTTCCAAGCTTTAGTGGAGGAGATGTTATGAAAAATTGAAAGAGAAGGCAATGAATGGAAGTGGAAAAGACAAGAGGGTTCTTTGGAACTTTCTTTTAGAACTTACCTAGGATGGTATGAGTGAAGATCTCAGGAATCTCTGTCTTTTGAAGTGGTAAAAAATGAGCAGGAATCAGGCTGCATTTAAAGAAAACGACAGCGCACTGGACACGGCCCCGTGTTGGTTGGACACGGCCCCGTGTGCAGTAAAAGTCCTGACACATTTTGTTCGTATTATGACGAAATCAGCAGAGAATCTTTTTAGGTGGGCACGGGGGCGTGCTGACCTGGACACGGCCCCGTGTCTAGAAGCTGTCTTATGGAGTTTCTTTATTTTTAAGGAGTCTATTCGGATCGGGCGGTTCCTTACTGGATGGAACAACCCCAAAGTGCCTAAGATACCTTAATTGTCCTAGACTAAGGCGAGAACGCAAGAGGTTGTCGGTGAGGGTAATTCCTATTTTTATTCTAGGTGGACAAGTCTAACCCTTTCCCGGGCTCTCGTTAAAGAAGGTATATGCCGAATCGCTCAGGTCTATGTATGCACCGAACGAAGTCGATGGGGAGTCCTTCACGGCACAATCGGCACATGGATGATTATCGTCCAAGTCTTCGCTAGAACTGAAGGTATTTTTGGGAGCAACGAGGTTGTTGGAATGCGACCCCAACATTTCTTCATGGTCGTCATCATGGGATGGATTACTGAAGTCCTTCCTAAGCCCCTTTAACCAATTTAAAATTAGATTTTCTAGTTGAAATAACTCGTCAAGGAGCATTTCTCCCAGAATATCTGGTTGGGCGCATTCGAGGGAGAAATAGTGATTATTTTTACTTTCGCCCCTCTTAAGGTTATAGGGAGACGGTCGGTCTATATAGTGGGGCTTATAATTTAGAAAGTAACATTCTAATTCTTTATGTTTGCCTCCACATAATTGACACCACGTACCATAAGAGTGCCGAAAGTAAAAAGAATTACCATTACTCATGTTTGTGTCAGAAATTACCAACCGCCGGGATCTAACGGTGCTGTTTTCAGTAACTGAATCTTGGGCACGGGGGCGTGTTGAGTGAGCACGGCCCCGTGTTCAGCTTACTGTCTGACTTAAAACAAGATTGCCAGGTCCAATGATTGAGCACGGGGGCGTGTTCAGCAGGCACGGCCCGTGCTGAGCTCTGCAGAAGCTGAAAAACTAAAAAAATCCTAAAAAAATTAAAAACAAAATAAAAAAAATATTAGGCGGTTGATTCCTAACTTTCTTAAAATCCTTCTGTCCCCGGCAACGACGCCAAAAACTTGATGTGCATGTAGTGTAATATATTTTTGGTATATATTTTAAGCGCTTTTTACACTTTTTAGCCAAGTTTTAAATTTATAAAACACGATATTTACTAACACTAAACACACATATGGGCAAGTGCACCCATCGTGGACGTAGTATAGTGTTGGTAAGATACCGAGGTCGTCCAAGGACACAAGAGCTTTTAGTACCGGTTTATCCTCAACGTCTAATCAAATCAAAATGTTAGAAAAAAGATTTTTAAACTAAGAAAATAAAACTAACTAAATGCTGAAAAATAAAATAAAAAATAAAACAGATAGACAAGATGAATCACTTGGATCCGACTCGTGTATTAGTATAACCTTTGATTATTTTCGCACTTTTGTACTTGTTTAAGAGATTATCTTAGTTATTGTAGTAGGCCCCTCTTTTGAAGGCGACGTTACTGGTACGTGCGCGACTGTACATATTTTTACAATGAAATTACACACGATTTGGTTTTAAATTTATAAAAGTGATTATTACTTTTACATCAAAACACAAACGAAAGAGGCAAGTGTACCCCGTCATATATGTAGTAAAGTATCGGTAAGAACCAAGTATCGATCCACGGAAATGGGCGGAGAAATAATACTAGACCTTTGCCACTAAATTACCGGTAAAAACATAAGTTGTTTTGGTTTTAATTAATCTAAAGTTAGCATAAATAAATATTTATAAAACATAGTAAATTATATATAAATAGCCTTGCTTAATACACAACCACAGCATGTCAACTAAGTCAGTTTTGGCACTAGAAGTATTCGGTCAATTTTCCATTTCGAGACAATTAGTATCCCTTTCGGGAATCCTAACATGACAATCCTTCGGAAAGTTAAAACGATAAACACACTTTAACCACCTAAAATTGTTCTTTAATGTGCGATTGATTAATGTCTACAAAAATCTCCTAAAAATAAGTTAGTCATCCGTTAGGAGTTTTCTAACCTCACTTAATCAAGAAAAGCAACACCGATAAACACAATGCAACCACCGAGACAAGCATAAACTAGATTAAATCACAACCGAGTTCATTTTACAAATCTTGCACATAAATTCACCAAGATAGCAATTTTGGCCGAAACTACTAACTAAGCTAACAAATCATGACAAGAATTCATAACAACACCATCTAACCCGTTAGAGTCCTTCCGTGAGGGCAAGCTTTCTTGATTAACAATAATTACATTTTATTAGACCACTAACCCGTTAGAGTATCATGGTGCCCACATTTTAACTAAGTTAAGCTAGTTAACCAAATTAAAAGTTTACTAATACATGATTAAATAAGCTTCATTTTCAACTATCTTACCTAACCAAGCACCAATCATCCAACACAATTACTTATAATCAAGAAATCAATATCAATAACAAGGTTGCAAACTAATCATCAAAGATAATCATAGAAAATACTTCCAAATTTCATTACAAACATAGATTAACATACTAATGGTTATAATCAAGCAAGGGATTGTTGTGTTTTTGCCCAAAGGCTACAATAATACATAAACATTAACCTAAATGCTTGAAAGATTAACAAAAACATGGAAAGAGTAGAAAACCCAACCATAAACAAGCACAAGATTAAGAATCCGGATAGTAAATGAGCAAAACCGGGCAATGTGGCTTGAATCCGAGTGAAAGCAGAAGCCTTCGGAGCCTCAAAATCGCCTGCAAAGCTCTCCAAAATTCCAGAGTTCTAATAGAATGGTTCTGTTCTGTTTTTATGCTTTTTTCGATGTCGCACGGTCGTTCTCCGATCGCACGACCGTGCACTTTAAGCAATTATTGGTGGTGGTCCATCATACTGCGTGACGTCACAGATCGTTGACTGGTCTTCGGACACGCACGGGCGTTCTTCAATTGGCACAGCCCTTCCTTTCCGAGGTCTGGTTGCACGCCTAGTCCTTTGGTCGTTCAGTTCCGAGGTCTTGTTGGATCGTCGGATCCGCACAGGGTGCAAGATATGGAACGACCGTGCGTTCCCGGGTTGGCCTTCAATGCCTTGCACGCGGAGTTGCACCATCGTTCACTGCCGGGCCTTTCTTAGTTTGTCGGATATGCACGGTCGTGCATCAGGTCGCACGACCGTTCCAGATGCCCAGGTCAGTTTTGTAACAGAAGTTGCGCAGCTTCGTCGTTTTATCCGGAAAGTCCTCGTTTTTTGCTATCATCTTGTCTGGTATGCTGTTTTAGGCCTGTAAACAAAATTGTAGATAATTAAGTATCCGAATGACGGTTTTACGGCCGAAAATGCATAAAATAGGGGTAAAACGGGGGACTAAAATATGTGTAAATTAGCGAATATCAAATCTCCCCACACTTGAACCTTGCTTGTCCTCAAGCAAGCTAAACTAAAAAGTAATAAAAGACAGAAACAAACAAGAACGATAATTTACACACTATTTTATTGAAAACTACTATAAACGGTTAGCCGGTTTGTCGAAAGACAACATCAAAAGACTCAAACCCAACAAGCATATGCAATTATAATAGCGACAACCAAAAGGCCGTGACTTCACATTTAATTGACTCAACATGTTAATCTTCACACGACTCACAATATTCACACACACTCGGTTTTATTTATGAAACATACATAAAATGTGTATGTGCGAACACTCAATGCCTTGTCAATGAAAAATGCAATATCATAAGCTTGTCATAAGATCTCGTCTCCACCAACTAACATGCAAACAAGTGTAAATCAAGAGGTCTTTACGGGTTGTAACGTTAGGCTTGGGCGAAGGGTATGGAAGTAGACATATAAAGTGGCGAAAATGGTTAAAACTCGGTAGTAGCGTTTAACTAGAAACAAAGTAAACAACTATACATACAAACGCCTTAAAAAGGCGACTATTGCGCAATCGAGCTTATCAACGAAATTTTAACATTTAAGCATTCAAAATTGCTCGATTTTTATCAACTTCACCCTATTTTAGGGTGTTTTTTTTAGATTTTTTTTTCATTACAAACATACTAATTATACAATAAACTGAAACAAACGCTAGTTAAACGATTATTTTGTCCGAGTTTTAACACTAAAAAGGGGTTTAAAACATATAAAGGCTAACTTTGGCTAAGTGGGTGATAATGTGGGTAAACAAAGGTAAACGGGAAGGCTCGACAGGGTTAATCCTAAAGGGTAATATAAGGTGAACGGGGAACACAACACAAAGAACAAGGTTTACAACAAAGGGGTAATCTAAGTGCCTCTATCACTTTTACACAAATCCACAAGTTCATGGTCTTAACAAGCATACTAGTGACAAATTCTAAATTACACATAACATCCGGCTCACTCCTATATCCGAAATGAACAAACAAATATATAACAATAGGCTCAAATATGCTCACGTAACGGATGGAATGGGTAAAAGTGTGAAAACTATCATGTAAGTCTTTCTTTGTTTGTCACGCTTTCCGGTTTCCTTTTTCAAAAATATTTTGCTTGTCAAGTTTTTATCAAGTCCGAAGCTTTCTAAAACACAACCAACCGGTTTATTTATTAAAATATAAGCAAAATATAAGTATTTTTGAATGATTTTTCTGATTTTCTGATTTTTTTTTAGAGGACAAACAAAGTTAACAAAGTTAACCCCCTCCCCACACTTGAACTTCGCATTGTCCCCAATGCGAAACCAAAATATAGAGAAAAAGGATAATAGTACTCCCCTTAAGATGATATTTGATGAAACGTGACTTCCAAAGCTGTGTTTGTCATATGCTCCGGTCCAAGATATGTCGGATCTGCAAGTATGTCACATGTACACCAAAACAGAACAATAACAGAATAACATAAAAACCATAATGTACATAAATACTACCAATCCAAACAAAGACATAACAGAAAGTAAAGTGTTTTAAAAATAAAATACAATCCGAGGGTGTTTGAAATACTAGGTAAAAAGAACACCCGAAATAACAAGTACTGAAATAATAATAAAAACCACCAACGAACTACACCACCAACTCCTACTCGTCATCACCATCATCGTCTCTCGTGAAGGATGGGCCTGCATCGCCATAACCAGGTGGGTTCCATGGTGGGAACTGTGGAGGGTGCTGAAAGTAGTCGGGATGTGCATGGCGCATCTCCCCGAATAGGTATGAAAATCCGGCACTCACCCCCTGGTATAAGCTCTCCTGGCTATGCCTGAGCTGATCCTGAGTGGCCCTGAGCTGATCCTGACTAGCCCGGATCTGGTCCTGGCTAGTCCTAATCTGGTCGATGTACGTACCATGATGTTCCTGTGTAACACGCATCTGCTGGAACTACTGATAAAACTCAGGCCAATCCTGATGCTGGTGGTACTCATGGTGCTGCGGCTCATGTGGCGGTGTCTGGTGTGGTGGTGTGTGTGGCTGGTGCTGCTCCTGCATCTCTACATCCTCTTCGCCTGATGGAAGTGGGGGTAACGGGTCCCAGACCTAGTTATTCAGCCCCCTCAACCTATCCCCTCTATCTAACTCTACAATCACCCCCATGGCCTTGAGTGACCTGATGTCGACATGAACCCCCTCGGTTATCAGAGTGAGACCCTGAAGCACCTCCTCAGTCATAACGTGTTCGTTGTACGCTATTTCGGTCACATACTGACCGCCATGTATCTGACTGCTAGGAGTCCTCCATGAGCATTTGACAAAGTATTCAGCCATTCGCGCAGCAAGGTTGATAGGTGCTTGCTCTACCAACGCATATAGAAAGATCAAATCTGGTGTTGGACAGTTACCAAGACTGTCCATGCGACCGCATATTGTATGGCTAAACACATGGTGCATCACTCGCACCAGAGGGTCTCTAAGTCGTGAGGCCTTTGACATCCTCGGGTTGTAGGGGTCCCCAACGGCATTTGCAGCCCAAAACGCATCCCGTGCTGCATCAGAAGGGAAGGTGAACTGCTCTGTGAAGACATTGGGATCATGTATGTCTTCTCTAGTGTAAATCCCGAGCCTCCTACCCAAACGACCAACCGACCACCTATGCCATCGACCACATAACCTGAAAGCTATCCGCTCCTTGTGGCGGAATTTGGGTCGTCGAGCAGCAACCGGCTTTTCTTAGGCATACGATGCGAAGAACTCTATGGTCAGCTCCAAGTAAACGGGTCGGTTGCAACCGACCAGATTTGTAAGTGGGCGACTCATCATGTTTTCTAATCGGTCATACTGATTGAGTTCTTGCATCACCTCCCAATTCAACCATCAAGGGACTCCGAACTGCCCTCTCCGGGCCCATAATGCGTCTCGTTTTGGAATGCATAAAGCCTCACGCTCGTCGTTGGGATCGAACTGAAGGAAAGGATGGTTCATCTGCATGAGAATTAATATTAGAGAGATGGAAACAGGAGAAATTTGAATTAAGAACAGCCGAACAGCCACTTATGAAGAAGCTGTAAATCTGATCTGGGCATATGGCACGGTCGTGCGTCGAGCTGCACGGTCGTGCGTCGCCGATGACATGCACCATCTGCCCAGAGATGTCGGAACTGCACGGCGTGCGACCAATCGGCACCACCGTGCAACATCGAACAACAAGCTGGAATCGTGATTTACCTGGAATGGCACGACCGTTCCATCCAAGGAACGACCGTGCGACAAGTGACCTGCAGATTTCAAACCCCTGAACTTTGAATAGCCTGATTTTCCCAAAATCAACAACTTTTTTGTACAAACAGGGGTCGGAAACTCAACCGGGTGTTCACGATAAGCAAGATTCAAACAAGGGTTAGGGTTTCGATTTGTTTATGAAGAGAACCCTAATAAATCCCTTGAAGAATCGGAGGAAATCTAACCTAGAAAGCAAGGAAACAAGAAATCTACAACTACGAACGTACCGTGCGAAGAAGGGTGTGAGATCGTGCGAAAAATCGTGCGATTTGATGAAGTATCGCTCTGGAACGGCCTGGTGCTGGTAGGGTTTCGCGATTTGTGAATGGGGGCTGCAGATGAGGGTATTTATAGTGCCAAATGACAAAACTGCCCTCAGCCTGACGCACGGTCGTTCGACCTTTGGCACGGTCGTGCGTCACCGACATCGTTCAAGCCCATTCATTTTTTCTCGGTGATGCACCAAGGGTGCGATCCACCGTGCCGGCAGCTCGGGAACGCACGGTCGTTCGAATCCTGGCACGGTCGTGCATCAGCTGCAGATCAGAATTTTCTGCAGAAGCCATTTCTAGCAACTGTTTTGGCCGTTCTTCCCCATTTTTTCAACACGCCTACTGTTTTATCAATATTGCAACATAGAACCTTCGCTCGGCACGAATAGAAACTGTACAAACTAAAGGAAACTACCTAACTAACGTAAATTACGCTAAAACTACAAAAACACAAAAAGGACAATTTTACCCTTATAGCGCCAAAGACGCTCCTGCTACATTTTTGTCGGTGAGTCAGTAGCGTAGACTCATGCTAAATTTTTGTCGACGAGTCGATAGCAAGCTAAAACTAGAAAAATAAATCCTAAAAAGACGATACTACCCCTAAAGCGCAAACTACGCTCTTGCTGCATTTTTGGTCCACGAGTCAGCAGCGTAGACTCTCTTCTCCCCACACTTATGATGTGTGCGGGGTTTGGAGTTCAGTGACCTCCATCACCGACTCTGTCAGCCCGGCAACGTATAACTTCAAGCGATGCCCATTTACTTTGAAAATAACGCCGTCCGCGTTCTCTATTGCAACAGTCCCATACGGAAATACCTCCTTAACCGTGTATGGGCCTGTCCAACGTGAATGAAGCTTCCCGGGAAATAAGCGCAACCGTGAGTTGTAGAGAAGAACAAGATCGCCCGCTTGGAATTCTTTGTGGTCCTTCAAGCATTTATCGTGCAATCTCTTCGTGCGCTCTTTGTACAACACGGAGCTTTCATAAGCGCGTTGTCGCAACTCTTCCAATTCATGAATCTGGAGAAACCGGGCTTCACCTCCGGCTTTTAGGTCCAGATTTGCGGTTTTTAGAGCCCACATCGCTTTATGCTCCAACTCAACCGGTAAATGGCATGCCTTTCCGTACACAAGCCTAAAGGGAGTAGTCCCAATAGGCGTCTTGTAAGCCGTACGGAAAGCCCACAACGCTTCATCAAGCTTATCCGACCAATCCTTGCGGTTTGCACCTACCGACCGCTCAAGGATTCTTTTCAGCCCCCGGTTCGTGACTTCCACCTGCCCGCTTGTCTGTGGATGATAGGGCGTGGATAGACGGTGATGCACACCATAACGGGACAAAGCTCTCTCGAGCTGAGTATTGCAAAAATGCGTCCCTCTGTCACTGATAAGCGCTTTTAGAGCGCCGAACCGGGCAAATAAGCTTTTCAAAAATCTCACGACCACCCTGGCATCATTGGTGGGTAAGGCTTGTGCCTCAGCCCACTTCGATACATAGTCAACCGCGACTAGGATGTACTTATTACCTCGTGAGGGGGGAAATGGTCCCATGAAGTCTATCCCCCATATATCAAAGACTTCACAAATCTGAATCCAGTTCTGAGGCATTTCATCACGTGCCGATATATTTGTCGCCCTCTGGCAAGCATCGCACGCTCTAACCCAACTCTGCGCATCACGAAATATAGTCGGCCAATAAAACCCGGAATCCAACACCTTCTTGGCGGTAAAGTTGGCTCCATGGTGGCCTCCGGTAGGTCCCTCGTGACAATGGCGCAGAATATCGGTCGCCTCCTTCCCTGAAACACATCTCCTAATCACCTGATCAGCACCTACCCGAAATAAGTAAGGGTCATCCCAAATGTAGTGCTTGACATCCGAAAAGAATTTCCTCTTTTGCTGGTGAGTCAACCCTTTAATTAGAATCCCGCAAGCAAGGTAGTTCGCAAGGTCAGCGAACCATGGCGACTCATCGCATATCTCAACACTCATCAAAGACTCGTGTGGGAAGTTGTCATTTATGGAATCCCAACGCGCGTCCACGATGTCTCCATGCTCTAACCGAGATAGATGGTCAGCCGCTACATTCAACGCACCCTTTTTATCTTGAATTTCAATATCAAACTCCTGCAACAACAAGATCCACCTAATCAGACGCGGTTTGGCGTCCTGTTTGCTGAAGAGATATCGGATGGCAACGTGATCAGTATATACAACGGTTTTCAAAAGCACCAAGTACGATCTAAATTTGTCAAATGCGAAAACGACCGCCAAGAGCTCTTTTTATGTCGTGGTATAATGCTCCTGAGCGTCGTGAAGAGTTTTGCTCGCATAATAGATCGGGTGAAAGTGCTTTTCTCTCTTTTGGCCAAGAACGGCCCCTATAGTGTAATCACTCGCGTCGCACATAATCTCAAACGGTAGACTCCATTCGGGTGCAACTAAAATAAATCAACTTTTGCTTGAGAAGGTCAAAGGCTCTCAAGCAATCATCTCCGAATATGAACGGAGCGTCTTTCTCCAACAAACGGGTCATGGGTCTGGTGATTTTTGAAAAATCTTTGATGAATCGCCGATAGAACCCGGCATGACCGAGAAAGCTCCGTATAGCTCTAACAGAGGTGGGGGGCGGAAGTCGTGAAATAATGTCGACTTTAGCTGGATCGACTTCCATGCCCGCGTGAGAAATTTTGTGTCCCAGAACTATGGCCTCCTTCACCATGAAGTGGCATTTCTCCCAGTTCAGGACCAGATTCGTCTCCTCACACCTCTTCAACATCTTTCTCAAATTTTCCAAGCAGTGATCGAAGGAATCCCCAAATACCGAAAAATCATCCATGAAAACCTCCATGGAATCCTCGATCATGTCATGGAAAATTGCAACCATGCATCTCTGGAAGGTCGCTGGTGCATTACATAACCCGAAAGGCATCCGCCGGTAGGCGAACGTGCCGAAGGGGCAGGTAAAGGTAGTCTTCTCCTGATCCTCAGGAGCGATAGGAATCTGAAAGTACCCAGAGAACCCGTCTAGGAAACAGTAATACAACTTCCCCGAAGACGTTCCAACATCTGGTCGATGAATGGAAGCGGAAAGTGATCCTTGCGAGTAGCATCATTGAGTTTGCGGTAGTCAATGCAAACTCGCCACCCAGTGACGGTACGGGTAGGAATTAGCTCATTCCTATCATTCGAGACTACAGTCATACCACCTTTCTTATGTACGACCTGCACTGGACTCACCCACACAGAGTCCGAAATAGGATAAATCATGCCGGCATCCAACAACTTAATCACCTCCTTCTTCACCACGTCCTGCATATTTGGATTTAAACGCCTCTGATGCTGTGCACATGGTTTGTACTCGTCTTCCATCAAAATCTTGTGAGTACAAAAAGAAGGATTGATGCCCTTGATATCCATGATTTTCCATGCAATGGCTCTCTTATGAAGTCTCAGAACCTCAAGAAGCTGATTTTTCTCATCCTTTTCCAATGATGCTGAAATTATGACCGGTAAGCGACGCTCCTCGTCAAGAAATGCATACTCGAGATGTGGCGGGAGTTCTTTCAACTCCAAAGGCGTCGGATCTTCAACCGAAGGCTTTGCTTCCTCCTCTTTTACATGGCCAATTTCTAGAAACCTCTCCGGACTCTGGGAACCATCGTCACCAATCTGATAGACTGGCTGCTCGAAATCGTGGCCCTCCTGCGTAATGCCAATCAGGTCCCCACACGACAGACGTGTGTCCGAATCAATCTCGTCAATAGTACCTTGAAAATGAGAGCACACACATGTATCGACAATGTCGACGTAATAAAGCTTGTCATCGTGACATTGCGGATGCTGCATCGATCTTTTGATATCGAATGTCACGTGCTCATCATTCACTCGGAGCGTGATTTGGCCAGCTGCCACATCAACAATCGTCCTCGCTGTATTGAGGAAAGGACGTCCAAGTATCAAAGGTACCCTTGAATCTTCGTCCATGTCAAGGATAACAAAGTCCACGGGGAAAACAAATTTATCGATTTTTACAA
The DNA here is from genome assembly GCF_002127325.2 of Helianthus annuus. NCBI lineage: Eukaryota > Viridiplantae > Streptophyta > Magnoliopsida > Asterales > Asteraceae > Helianthus > Helianthus annuus. Next base: position 48,791,237 of record NC_035437.2, read on the forward strand.
GCATGTTTTCCACAAATCCGCGCGGGTACTTTATTGAGCGATCTGCCAACCGAATGCTCATCCTAGTGGGTGACGGCTTACCCAGATCCAGCTTTGTAAAAACCTTATACGGCATAAGGTTGATACTCGCTCCCAAGTCAGCCAATGCATGGCTAACAGACATGTTTCCAATCAAACACGGGAGCGTAAAGCTACCAGGATCTCCCATTTTCGTGAGCAGACGGTTTTGCAGAACGGCGGAACAAGTTTCATTCATCACCACACATGATATATCCTCGAGCTTCTGTTTATTCGAGAGGATATCCTTTAGGAATTTCGCTTACTTTGGCATCTGGGCCAAGGCTTCAACAAACGGTATATTGATGTGTAGTTGCTTAAACAACTCAAGGAACTTACCGTATTGCTCTTCGTTCTTCTGTTTCTTCAGCCTGCCTGGATAAGGTACTGGTGGAGTGTAATCTTTGACCGGCTCCTGGACTTGTGCTGTACTTGCTGGGCGTAGCCTGGTTGCACCTCGTCCGGTGTGTCAGTCGGGACCGCTTCAGTGATCGGTACTGAGTCCGATATGACGGGTCCGGTAGTTTTTCCACTCCTGGTCATGATCGCATTCACATGCCCGCCCGGGTTTGGTTCTGTGTTACCCGGAAGACTGCTTGGGGGTCTTTTGGACATCATCTGCGCCAGCTGACCAATCTGATTCTCGATATTCTGAATCGAGGCTTTTTGACTCCTCATTTCTCCCTCGTTAGCTAGAAAACGATCTTCGCTTTGTTGGTATCGTTTTTCAGAGCTAGAGAGAAGCTGAGCCATCATATCCTCCAGCTTGGAGCTAGACTGAGGGGCCTGCTGCTGGGAGCTACTCCCAGTGCCCTGATTCTGGTACGAGTATGGACGCTGCTGGTAGGGTTGGTTGTACTGCTGGTACTGCTGACCCTGCTGAGGCGCTGGAGCACGCTGAGTGAACCCCAATGGGTTCTGATTTCCTGTGTTCGCTCGCCACCCAAAATTTGGGTGATTTCTCCAACCGGGATTATAGGTGTTGCTGTACGGGTTGTTTTGCGGCCTTACCTGATCACTCACGAAATCTACTTCTTCGTGGCCCTCATATACGACTCCCTGAAAACATGCCCCAGGCTCGTGTGACACTCTGCACTGGTCACATCCCGAGCCAGCATGCGCAATCATCTGGGACCTGTCGAATCTCGATGCAAGAGCCGAGATTTGTGCAGTAATGGCCGTGTAGTCGTCTACAGCATGAACTCCTGAGCGAGATGATGATGATGATGATGCTCGGCCTCTATCTCCATCCCGACGCGAGCTGGATTTCAACGCAGCTTTTTCTATAATATCATACGCTTCAGTCGGCGTCTTAGTTCCAAGATCGCCTCCTGCGTTCACGTCTAATCGCTCCTGCGTATTATAGCTGAGCCCCTGATAGAACGTCAAAACCAGCTGTCGCTTGGAGAAGCCATGATGTGGCACATCAATCAACAAATCCTTGAATCTCTCCCAAGCCGCATGCAACGACTCGCCCTCGTCCTGGCGAAAGGAAACAATCCGGTTCCGTAGCTTGTTCGTTTTCTCAGGTGGGAAATATTTCTGCATAAACTGCTCCGCCAACTGATTCCAGGTCCTGATGGACCCGGCAGGAAGTGACATAAGCCAAGCTCTAGCTTTGTCACGTAATGAAAACGGAAACAACCTCAACCGAATCGCATCCTCCGAAACACCTGTAATCCTAAATGTCGAACAAATAGCAAGAAAAGCAGCGATATGCCTCCCGGGATCCTCATGCTCACGTCCGTCAAACTGTACTGAATTCTGCACCATGTTAATAATACTAGATCTAATTTCAAAGGTAGGTGCATCTATAGTGGGCTGAAGGATACTCGGCTCCAGCTCGTCGATTGCATTTGCTATGCGTTGTGCAATGACAAGTGACCTTTCGCGCAGCCTCTTACTTCTCCTAAGATTATGCGCTGGTTCGTCAGTCGGCTTAGCAATAGCGGGTGCGGGAGTTGAGGACATCAACCTGCAAACGAAAAACTGACACAATGAATAGTTTATTAATATAATAATGTTTTTTTAGCTGAATAGAAACAGAATATGTATAAAAATGGGCTGAAATTTTTATAAAAATCCGAAAATGGGCCGAAATTTTTGTAGGATCGTGTTCCGACCTAAATGAGTCGTTCGGAAGAGCTCTAATCCGTTTCAGAGGCGGAAACTAAGAAACGAACTTGTAAACAGCTAGAAAATCACTATAATCCTCTTTTCATTCAATAAACAATTGTCTACAACGAGAGGAAATACCGGCAACACCTCGGTATCGAATTACACACCCGTTACAAATGTCAACCGTTTGACAGCTATATATAGGCGAAGCATGACCGTTTGAACATGCTCAAACGGTCAGCATTACACTCAAACAAAGTGCCTCAAACGGCCACACCTTCAAACGACCAAGACCCTTCAAACGGTCAACTCTCAAACGGAACCCTCTATTCAAACGTCCAGCATCTCTTCAAACGGCTAGGCTTCAAATTCTTGATTCCTGATGTCATCTTTGATTAAATCCACTTCCAAGACTGAGACTCGACATCAGACGAAGACGACAGATGACTGCACCAACAGACTCCCCCTCAAATGTTGACGAGTCTGAAGTGTCGAGTCTTCACAATCTTCAATCTTGATCTGTCTCTGAGCTTCACTCTCAGTCTTTTCTAGCAGGTCTTCAGACTCCCCTTTGCGATATGCTGGCATTTCTTCAGATCATCAGCATCATCAGCTTAAGGATCGTAGTCTGGCTCTAACTGCTTTTTCAACTTTAGTCTTCAGACTCCCCCTATCAATCTGTTGGGATCGTAGTCTGGAATTCACAATAATCTGCACAATCTCTACCCAAACATAAGTTTCATCAAAGATTATAGCTTTTCAAAAATTCAGAAACTATGTTGATAAACTACAATAATGATTTTGCATTCAAGATCAATTACTGTCTTTTTCAAACAAATTTAACAACATCACATACTCTCTCCCAAACCTGTTCTTCATGTTCAGCACTTAGAATTTTGAACATCAACTCTCCAACACCAGTTTGTCGAAAATCTTTTTGAATTTTTCAAACTTTTGCTAAAACACACTTAAAATCTTTTTGAGATTTCTTAAAAAAATAAAAACAGAAACAAAATATTTACAGACACTATTTTTGTGAGTTTGTGCAAGAGGATCATATCAGTTTTTGAAACATACCACAAACACCGTTAAGCTTGATTGCATTTTAAGTCCAAAACAATTTACCTAGATTGTCAGTATGTTTGTCCTCTTAAATTTTCACACAGATTTCAATCGATTCGAGATACGATATTAGTGTTTTAAAGACTTGAACTTAATTGTGTATCACTCCACTTGAATATACTCCCGTATCCAGATCTCAAATATTCAGTCTTACAGGTGAGTATACCACAGCTGATATCTGTAAAGGGGTTATGTGCGAGGGCCGTGAGAGCTCAGGTCGATACTTCCGTATACGCAGAGAGATGACGGCTTCGACTTTTGGTGGGTCCCCTTTAGAGGATCTTTTTATTACAACAGCAGCGACTATCAATTTTATTGTTTCATCAGCTTGCTGAGGGTGATGCTATATTTCAAGCATTTTGCGAAAAGCATTATCCGGGGACTAGGTCAGTACTTCCATACAGCAGAGGTCCCGGGATAATACCCTCAGATATCACTGAGTATAAAGACCTAGTATCTCAGAATATGGGACCTTTCAAACAAGATTTCAGGGGATTACACATATATTCAAGAATAGTTACCCACGAATCAAGTAAGTTTGAATTAGGTTTATATCTCGTTTCAATTTACTAAATATGCGAAAACCTACTGACACATCCACAGTAAGATTGTTTATCACATTTTTGACTATACATTTCTTTAGCGTGTCGTGATAGTCCACTGATGTACTATCATTTCCTCTTTTATGCAACAAAAACTCATTTTTCAGTTTTATCATGTTTTTGGCTTTTTTCAAATTTTCTAATGTTTTTGGATTTTCTAAAAATTCTTACTCCCCCTAAAATTCAAATACATCTAAAGAAAATTGAAAACAAACTGTACAGAACATGACAACTGATATCAAATCGCTTCAGTTCTCCATCCGTTTGGCTTAAACAATCAGAACTCCCCCTCACAACAAACTATTTTCCCATAAAGATTTCAAAACACTTAAGTTTGTTTTAATCAGAATGGTTTTTCCGGAAAATAAGTTTTGTTGATTTTATCACTTGTAAAATTTATCAATAACAAGTTCGGGGTTATGGTTCATCATATTGTCTTACCAATCTAGTGAATGATAGTTAATTCAAGTTCAAATTAATGACCTTGATTTAACCACTTGTAAGATTAACCAAGTTCAAATTCTGAATCACTTATAACAATCACAAACATACAACTCAAACCTGTTTTTCAACCAATTACCATCAGTTGGTTGAATTCTCAAGGTGCCGATTCCTACTCCACGCTTACAAACCTGGGAGTTCTGGCAAGTCCTGCAATTTCTCAAACACAGATTTAGAAGGATGCCGATTCATGATCCACGATTACCAACTTGGGATCTCCGGCAAGTCAGGTTTTTATTCTTTGAAAAATATATCCACCCAAGCCTGACCTTCCTTGGGTGTAACAACATCTTTTTCATCTTTTCTTTCAACAGATTTGTAAACACGTCCTTTGGAAGCATAAAAATCTTCGATACTTTTGGCCTTACCGTTGACCATTTGTCCAAAGATACGTTTCACATGTCCGTTGAAAGTCTTTTCAACATCAAATTTCTTCTTGTCAGAATAAAATTGATTTGAAATTTCAACTTTTCCAACTTTCTTCATAAAATTTTCATCACACAACGGTGGAAAATTTTCATCGTTCATGGTTGGAACTTTCCTTTTAATCTTTTTCTCAACACATGGCTCCTCTGATTTTATGGAATCAGATTCATCACCAGAAGTATTACCTGAACCTTTCACAACCCATTTTTGATTTGGCACATTAGCTTTCCTTTTTGAAGCACTCTTTGAACATTCTCCTTTCTCAAAAGTTGAATTTTCAAAGCCAGTAAACTTCCGGGTTGACAGTTCTGTATTTTCAACAACTTTTTCTTTCATTTCGCCAGAGACTTCCTGTTTTGGCTTGAATGTCTTTGGACAATCTTTAGCCACATGACCAACAATCTTGCACTGAAAACAAGTTCTCTTCTCAATCTTCTTCGGAACTTCATTCTTCTTTAGTTCTTCTTGCTTCTTGGCAAGGAATTCCTGATTCGACTGTTTTCTGAATGATTTTTCTTTTTCAGCTTCTGACGTTCTTCCTGAAACAAACACAGTTTTTGGTTTATACATTTTTTCATTTTTATAGTTTTTCGGTGGAACAAAACCAAGACCTTTCTTTTTGAAATTACGATTATGGTTTGATTTCTTCTGGAAACTATAACCACAATTGTAACCCATTTTCTTGTTAATTCTTTGTTGAACTCTTGAAGTGTATTGTTTAGGTTTTCCGGAAAGATTTAAATCTTTTATTTCAGAAATATTAATTTCTGTTATTTTGAAAACCTTTTGAATCATTTCAAATCTGACACTTCTTATTGGAAAACTCTCGTCAGAATATAATTTGTCAGAACCTTTCAAAGTATATGCCACTTTGACCGATTCATCATTCAAATTAGATTTCAAAAGTAAAAATTCTTTATCATAAACCTGTTTGTCCTTTTTTACTGTTGACTTTGACGTATCGGACTCAGACTTTGACTTGGATTTATACTCCATATTTGACTCTTCACTGTCATCTTTGTCTAACACCTGATCGACCACACTTTTTATCAACTTTGACTCATGATCAGTGTCAGATGACGTATATGTGACATCGATATTTTCTGGCAAGTTATCCGATGGTCCAGACTCCCATTGCAAATTGATTGCTTTATTGACTCTTTCAGAATTTGGATTTCGAGGCATATATCCATATTCGACCGGGGGCAGACATCTATTATAGACCACACTTGATTTCTTACCAGAAGATTTCACTTTTCCTTCATCTTCAGTCACAGCTTTCTCTTCTTCAGACATTTTCATTTCTTCAAACGTCTTCAAATTCTCCACTACGGGATAAATCCTGTCAACAACAAAAGAAGAACATGAGTAACTGTTTAACAACTTTTTAATTTTCTCAGTCTCTATCTTCTGTGTTGCCAGCTCCAATTCTAAATCTGCACATTTTTTGATATGAAAGTTAGCATCATCCAGCTGTCTAAGATATGCTACTTTCAAAGTATTCATCGCCATTGCTTGTTCACCACTCGAATCAGTATATTTGTTGATTTCTCTGTTCATGGTATCATACGATTCTTTCAACTTGTTTATGTTGTGCAACAACTCATTATTCTGTTTGATTAAAGAATCACAATTTATGCACTTTTCTGATACTTGGACTTGTTCAGCTTCAATCTTCACTTCAAATTCTGGCACTTCTTTGACATTTCTGCTTGGTTGCAAAAACTCAGCTCTTCTCATTTTCTCAGCTTTCGCTTCAGCCTTTAATCTTTCTTCCTCTTCTTCCTCTTCTCTATTCTTTCTTCGTCTCTCTTCAGCAGCTTCCATGACTTTTCTGCATCTTTCTTCACATTTCAAATCATAAGCATTAGCAAAGAAAGCATGAGAAGTGTTTTTGGACATCTCTTTGGCCATGAGATCTTTATCCGGACAAAAATCATCCCATGTAAAACCTTCAGCCAACTTCTCATCATCTTGTTCAGCCAAACACACTTTGCTGTCTTTTGGAAGATACTTTTCCCAGGTAAAATTATCATATTTTCCCTGACTAACAACACATGCCCTTTTATCAACCACATCTCTCCCATTAGCCGTTTGTGCATGTTGCTGTGCTGGTGGTGTGATTTGATGATAGATGGCCTTCTTGTGATAGTCGTTGTTTCCGAAAGGATTCTGGGCTCTGGTAGCTTCACGGTTTTTGCACTCTCTCTTGAAATGCCCCTTCTCCCTGCAACGAAAACACGTAACTTTAGATTTATCAAAACCCAAAGCTGAAACGTTTGCATCACGAAAATCATCACAGCCTGTAATTTGTTTAAACTTTTCAGCACGTCTCATCACACTCGCCATACACCATTTGATATCCATCAATTCCATTTCCTCAGCATCGATTTGATCGTAATCCTCTTTCGTGAGCATAGGATTTCCGATCTTTCCTGCAACAAAGCAGCTATAAGACTCTAAAATCATCCCTAACAAAGACATTTGATTTTTTGCAATTTCTTCAGTGTAGTCTTGATCATTTTCAAGGCTTAACACAATGTTACACTGAAGTTTTCTTCCATTCTTTGTTACAGAGATGTTAGGATCGTATGATGAAAATCTTGTGCTGTTTGATCCTTGAGATGCCTTCTTCTCAGGAGAATCTTTAACACTGTAAGCAGTTTCGATCTTTGGAGAATACTTTGTAGAATCAGTAGCACCACTCTTGTAGTACAAACTGATATCCTGCTCTCCATCATAGTTCTTCATCCTCGCAATCTTCCTCTGCTCCATCTCCTGAGCTTCCAAATGCTTGATAAAATCTCCCAGTGTCATCTTTTTATAATCTGTTTTGTTTGACCGCAGCATCATCAGAAATGTTCCCCATGTTTCATATGGTAGCGCATCTGCAAGTTTTTCAATCAATTCATCAGTATCTTTCTTAACGCCAAGTTTCGTCATATTTCTCACCAAATTACAATATCTATCAATTATTTGCTTGGTGTTTTCATTTTTCAATCCTCGGAATAAGTCAAATTCTTTTTTCATGAGAGACATCTTATTCCTGAGCATATCGTCACTTCCAGTAAACTTTGCTTCCAACTCTGTCCAAATCGAATATGCAGTTCCATCATGTTGAAGCAGTATCAAAATATCCTCTTTTATCGCTTGCTGAAGCAGACTCACCATCAATTTCTCATCTCGATATTTCTTTTTATCTGCAGTACTCATCTCTCTAAGTGTTAACGGAGTACCATTCACAACATCGTTTTTTGCGGGCTTAACATACGGCTCTTCAGTGTGTTCCCACGCATCAAGATGATAAGCTTCTACCCAATTTCCACACCGTTCAGACCACACATTATAGTGATCAATATCCATGAGTTTGGGTGGTTTCTGAGACGTCCTGGTTTCATTTTCAATCATTGCACTTTGAGTCACTGACATCGGTGTTGCAAAAGTGTTATAAAACTCAGAATCCATATTTAACACACTAAACAACTTTCAAACGGACAATAAAGTTTCAAATGGTACACTATTTCAAACGATCAGTTCGCTTTCAAACGGAACACAAGTTTTCAAACGAAAGTTGATTCAAACGATGAACTTTCAAATGGAACGGTTTCAAACGGTAATGATCTGTTCAAACGACAGGATATTGTTCAAACAGACAACAACTTCAAACGATAGGACAGCAGCTTCAAACGATAGAACAGCAGCTTCAAACGATGCTTCAAACGATAGGACGGTTTCAAACGATAGGAACTGTCTTCAAACGATCAGTTCAAACGATTGATCTAGTTTCAAACGATAGGTTTCATGACGTCAGCAAATTGTCGAACTTTTTCAAACGGACAGGTAATTTTTATCCAATTTTCTTCGATTTTCAGTCTGAAACACTCAAGGCTTTGTCAGTAAACAATTCCGAACACAGTGTGAAGTTTTGAGCTGATTTTGACCGTGTAAAGTATCGGCTTTGAGAAAGAAGGTGTAGAAAATCAGATTTTCAAGCTGAAAATGGCACGAACTCCTCGTCCTGAGCTCTGATACCAATTGTAGGATCGTGTTCCGACCTAAATGAGTCATTCGGAAGAGCTCTAATCCGTTTCAGAGGCGGAAACTAAGAAACGAACTTGTAAACAGCTAGAAAATCACTATAATCCTCTTTTCATTCAATAAACAATTGTCTACAACGAGAGGAAATACAGGCAGCACCTCGGTATCGAATTACACATCCGTTACAAATGTCAACCGTTTGACAGCTATATATAGGCGAAGCATGACTGTTTGAACATGCTCAAACGGTCAGCATTACACTCAAACAAAGTGCCTCAAACGGCCACACCTTCAAACGACCAAGACCCTTCAAACGGTCAACTCTCAAATGGAACCCTCTATTCAAACGTCCAGCATCTCTTCAAACGGCTAGGCTTCAAATTCTTGATTCCTGATGTCATCTTTGATCAAATCCACTTCCAAGACTGAGACTCGACATCAGACGAAGACGACAGATGACTGCACCAACAATTTTTATAAAAATTAAAGCAATGAAAACAATCGATTCGGCTAGTTTAAAAACGATTTTTAAGAGCCAAAAATTCAACGAATCAATGAATAAATAAATCCGGATTAGATCAGATAAATAGAATAAAAATTTACAAGTGTACAAAAGAATCACGAAAATGAATAAATTGAATTAAAAGCAAGAACTATTAACAAATAAATCAACAAATAAATAATCACGAAAATATACACAAATATTAACAAGTATATACACCAATAACACAATGACTCGGGTCGTTCCTAAAACTCGCCACTCCCCGGCAACGGCGCCAAAAACTTGGTACGTGCGCGACTGTACATATTTTTACAATGAAATTACACACGATTTGGTTTTAAATTTATAAAAGTGATTATTACTTTTACATCAAAACACACAAGAAAGAGGCAAGTGTACTCCGTCATATATGTAGTAAAGTATCGGTAAGAACCAAGTATCGATCCACGGAAATGGGCGGAGAAATAATACTAGACCTTTGCCACTAAATTACCGGTAAAAACATAAGTTGTTTTGGTTTTAATTAATCTAAAGTAAGCATAAATAAATATTTATAAAACATAGTAAATTATATATAAATAGCCTTGATTAATACACAACCACAGCATGTCAACTAAGTCAGTTTTGGCACTAGAAGTATTCGGTCAATTTTCCATTTCGAGACAATTAGTATCCCTTTCGGGAATCCTAACATGACAATCATTCGGAAAGTTAAAACGATAAACACACTTTAACCACCTAAAATTGTTCTTTAACGTGCGATTGATTAATGTCTACAAAAATCTCCTAAAATTAAGTTAGTCATCCGTTAGGAGTTTTCTAACCTCACTTAATCAAGGAAAGCAACACTGATAAACACAATGCAACCACCGAGACAAGCATAAACTAGATTAAATCACAACCGAGTTCATTTTACAAATCTTGCACATAAATTCACCAAGATAGCAATTTTGGCCGAAACTACTAACTAAGCTAACAAATCATGGCAAGAATTCATAACAACACCATCTAACCCGTTAGAGTCCTTCCGTGAGGGCAAGCTTTCTTGATTAACAACAATTACATTTTATTAGACCACTAACCCGTTAGAGTATCATGGTGCCCACATTTTAACTAAGTTAAGCTAGTTAACCAAATTAAAAGTTTACTAATACATGATTAAATAAGCTTCATTTTTCAACTATCTTACCTAACCAAGCACCAATCATCCAACACAATTACTTATAATCAAGAAATCAATATCAATAACAAGGTTGCAAACTAATCATCAAAGATAATCATAGAAAATACTTCCAAATTTCATTACAAACATAGATTAACATACTAATGGTTATAATCAAGCAAGGGATTGTTGTGTTTTTGCCCAAAGGCTACAATAATACATAAACATTAACCTAAATGCTTGAAAGATTAACAAAAACATGGAAAGAGTAGAAAACCCAACCATAAACAAGCACAAGATTAAGAATCCGGATAGTAAATGAGCAAAACCAGGCAATGTGGCTTGAATCCGAGTGAAAGCAGAAGCCTTCGGAGCCTCAAAATCGCCTGCAAAGCTCTCCAAAATTCCAGAGTTCTAATAAAATGGTTATGTTCTGTTTTTATGCTTTTTCGATGTCGCACGGTCGTTCTCCGATCGCACGACCGTGCACTTTAAGCAATTATTGGTGGTGGTCCACCATACTGCGTGACGTCACAGATCGTTGACTGGTCTTCGGACACGCACGGGCATTCTTCAATTGGCACGGCCGTTCCTTTCCGAGGTCTGGTTGCACGCCTGGTCCATTGGTCGTTCAGTTCCGAGGTCTTGTTGGATCGTCGGATCCGCACGGGGTGCAAGATATGGAACGACCGTGCGTTCCCGGGTTGGCCTTCAATGCCTTGCACGCGGAGTTGCACCATCGTTCACTGCCGGGCCTTTCTTAGTTTGTCGGATATGCACGGTCGTGCATCAGGTCGCACGACCGTTCCAGACGCCCAGGTCAGTTTTGTAACAGAAGTTACGCAGCTTCGTCGTTTTATCCGGAAAGTCCTCGTTTTTTGCTATCATCTTGTCTGGTATGCTATTTTAGGCCTGTAAACAAAATTGTAGATAATTAAGTATCCGAATGACGGTTTTACGGCCGAAAACGCATAAAATAGGGGTAAAACGGGGGACTAAAATATGTGTAAATTAGCGAATATTAGTTACCCTCAACCCAGTAGTTTGAGACAGCAAGGATACAATCCTAAAGGGTCGGATTATTGAAAGATAATGAATTAAGTTATGCAAATTATGGTAGGCCCCTCTTTTGGAGGTGACGTTACCCTCGACTAAGTAGTCTGAGTCAGCAGGGATACAGTCCTAAATAGCCGGGTTATAGTATTAATAGTAGTTAACTTATGAGGAGATCAAAGAGTTTGGACCCCCGCCGTCCAATACCTTTGGGTATTGAAGGAGGTCCTACTAAATTTGACCCAGGTCCCTTGTAGGACCTCTAAACGCTGAACAAGGGCAAGACCCTTACCAAACCGTTCCCTTAACCCCTGACCAGGTAGCCAACATACCTCCATATAGACCGTGGAGATATGAATGGTGAAAATCTTTTATTTTATATAGACAGTAAAATAATGCCAAGACACCACGGACAAACGATAAGGAAAAGTCACCTTCAACATAAGCAACTAGTTATTAAAGTCATTAATACAAAACCAAATAAAAAGTGCAAAAGATTAAAAATAAAAAGTATTATACTAAACACTTGTCTTCACCAAGTGATGTAAGAGACTTAGGCGAACATGGCCTTGATTGTCAAGAACTCTTACGATCAATCTTGGATCCAGAGACGACTCACACACTCTATGATGGACAATGGATGATGGTGGTGGATGATGGTGTTGTGATGGTGGTGGGTGGTGGATGAAGTGTGAGAGAGGTGGTGCCAAGGGATGAGTTGCAATGAGCCAAAGCACTCCTGTTTATAGGCTGAACAGAGGGCTGGGCACGGCCCCGTGCCCGTCTGACACTATCTCTCCTCATTAATTGTAATTCGCAATTACAATTAATGTGCCTGTAGTAATTTGGGCACGCCCCGGTGGTGAGCAATAGAAGCTTCTACAGGTTTGTCTTTTCTGTTGCTTCTTGGGCACGGGGCGTGTTCAGTCTTCTGCCTTCTCTGTTTTGCTTAGGAGGATGCTGTCGAGGGGTTAGGCAATCCACTTTTGTTCCTTTTCTTGCATTTATGTTAGATTTAGCTGCCTTTTTGCTTCTTTTGTTAATTAGAGCTCATTTAATCCTGAAAATACAAAAGGAAGACAAAAACACACTTTTTCCAACATTAGTACTTAAAAAGGGTTAGTTTTATGCCTTATTTGACGTAATTTATATGTTGCATTGTACACACATCAAGGGCATATGAGATTAACAAGTATTATAACAACCCTCCTAAAACACCCTAAACGCTCTAGTTAGACCCCGTATACACGCAAACGAACCCGAATAACCTTTAATTTAATAAAAAATCAAATTAAACAAGTTTTTAAAGCCTGTGTCGGCCCGCGACGGACACACCTCTAGTGTGTCGCGGGGCGCGATAATTATCTAGTGCAACATATATACATTCATTTGAATCATTACATTATTAGTTGATTGGTTGCTTGAGGTTTGATACATATACATACAACACATTCAATTATATTTGGCTATATGCACATTTTCTATATACAAAAATAAACTTATCATTTTCACAAAACAATAAGATCCACTCCAAGGCACAACGTGCTTCTCTAAGATCGATCTTCGTTCGGGCTATCACCAACTTCATGTTCTTCTTGAAGAGGACATCCCTAAAACCGTGTTTTGCACTCGCTATGGTCACTACAAGTTCGTGGTTATGCCATTTGGCCTGACCAACTCACCTGCTGTCACACCCCAACCGATGACGGAAACATCGGGGTGAGGCACTGAGCGAAACAGATTGTCCAAGAGATTCCATAACAACTACGATTACCAATTATTTAAGCATTACGTCAAATACCGTAACATAAAAAGTAACACAATTATTACAGATAAATTGTTCTCAAAGACAAATAGAAAACTGTTCCGACAACTCATAAATTAATTGTTTTGTTTCTAGATTCCCCTACTTGATTCTTGAACAGCAAGCATAGCACAAGCATCCTAAACACCTGTCACATACGTTAAAATAGAGGTCAATACACATAGTGTAAAGGTGAGCATACAAGTTTAATAGTATAAGAGATAGCGAAAATCGGTTTACGCGTAACCAGCATGTAACATGTTGAAAAGCGAAGCTAGCACGTTAACGACAAAGAAATATGCACAGACATGACTGCGAGTTGTAGAATGCGCAACACATATCACCACTGTGACACGTGAAGTAAAACCCTTAACAACCCCTGTCCACGACAGGTGCTGAGTCCAAACTATAGTACTATCGTTGCTAAGGTGTCAGGCAGGGCCGGCCCTAGGGGTGGGCGAGTCGCACTCCCGGCCGAGGCCCGTTTTTCCCGGGGGCACTAAACTAGAAAAAAAAGATTACATATATTTTATATATTAAATATTTCGATCTTGATCATAAACAAATTAAGGGGTAAGGCTTGGTGGTTCATGCGTGTTTTTCTAAATTAAGATGGCCGGGTTCGATTCCCGTTTCCATTAATTAATCTGTTTTTTAATATTTATTAAATTAATTAATTTTGGTGGTGTTCTTTTATTAATTTAATTTTGCGCCTTTTGGTAATGGTTTGTTAATTTTTTGGTAAACACCGGTTTGTTTGTTTTTTTTTTTTTTTTTTTTTGAACGGCCAACAAATTCAAATTTTATTCCAAAAAACGAAATCGCCGGATTAACCATATGTTAACCCGAACGATATACTCCTGTTACATCATACACCCATACTTACTAAATCAAAATTACACCATTTCTCCCACGTTAAAGTAACAATTTTTTATCGGTTTTTATACCAAAGATAAGCCATTGCTATTATCTCATTCTTGATCCACTCCAAATTAGGCTGCGTCCCTCAAAAGATGGCCTCGTTTCGACTCCTCCATAAACACCAAACCACGGTTTGGATCACCAAAAAAACTAACTTCCTCCATTTCTCCGAACCTCTGGCTTTCCTGTTGTAACTAATCAAATCCGAAACCCCGAACATGAAGAAAACGTGAAGTCTGCACCAGGTAGCGAAGAAGTCCCACATTGCTTAAGGCATTCCGCGTGAGATAAACAGATGTTCCGCCGTTTCTCGCTGCATTCCGCAAAAAGTGCATGAACTCGAGACAGCTTGCAGCCCTCTAGATTCCAAATTATCAACTGTAGGTAACCTGTTTAGGCTTAGTCTCCATACAACAAAATTCACTTTTATGGGCACCAAGCTATTCCAATCAAAGCCGTGCTCCAGATCTTCGAACATGGCTGCTTGCAATTGTTTTTTTACGCTTCGCACCGAGAACATACCTGATGATTCCAGCGACCATTCACAACTATCACCTCCGGATAAACTGTTGAAACCAGCTATCATCCCCGAAAGAGTCGCCAATTCATTTGTTTCCGTATCCGAAGTTGGTTGTCGTGTCCAGTCGAACGAAGTGTATGACACACCATTCAGCACCTCGTATCTTTCTCCAACCGTTGCCTGTTTTTTCCTCTCTAATCCGAACAGTGCTGGAAATTTCGTGCATAACGGCTCGTCCGCTGTCCACTAATCTGTCCAAAAGAAAACTTTTGAACGCAAACCCGGTCTAACCTTGATTACTTTTTGAACATCAATACCAGCCGTTCCCAAGTCTACCCCAATTTTTCCAACTTGCTTCCATGGTCCCGCGAGAGAGAGTTTAACTGGGATATAATTCCATGACCTCGAGGATGCATGAATGCTCCAAATCACTTTCCTCCGGAGGCTTTCCTGGTCCACTTTAAACCTCCACCGCCACTTTGACAACATGGCAATATTGGCCTCCCGGGGCGAGCCCATTCCCAGACTACCCAAATCTCTTGGAGTCATCGCGTTTCTCCACTTTACCCACCAAACCTTCCCATGTTCCTGCGTTACTCCCCATAGAAAATCTCTTCGAATAGCCTCTAAACGTTTGATAACTTGGGTCGGACCTTTGTATAGAGAAAAGAAGTACGTTGGCAGGGAATTAAGCACCGCCTTGGTTAACGTTATCTTTCCTCCATACGAAATCGTGTTCGCCTTCCAAATAGATAGTCTCTTTCTAAACGTTTCAATAACCGAATCCCAGTTCTTGCAAAGGTTCATGTTTGCACCAACGTACAAACCCAGATATTTAAAGGGAAGTTTACCAACCTTACAGTTAAGTTCACCCGCTATGCTTTGAACCCGAGAATCATTTATGGCAACCCCGGAAACTCTACTCTTCGAACAATTTACTCGAAGACCCGAGGATAGAAAGAAACATCTAAGGATTCTCCGGAGACATTGGGCATTGTCTGAAGACCATTCCCCCACAAATACCACATCGTCGGCGTAAAGGAAGTGGGAAAGAGTTGGACCACCCATATTACACTTGATCCCTTTATAGAGCCCCACCGCACACGCTTCCTTCATAACCCCTGTTAGAGCTTCCATTGCGAGTACAAAAAGGAATGGGGACAAAGGGTCGCCTTATCTCAATCCTCTTTGGCACGAGAATTCCATTGCGAGCCCCACCGCCCTAGCGGCTGATACGATGGACATTACCCATTTTCTCCACTTAGGATGAAAGTTCATTTGACTTAAGATTGAATCAATGAAACCCCAGTTCAGTGAATCATAGGCTTTTTCAATGTCCACTTTAAAAATCAAACCTTCCTTTTTGCTTTGCTTCAGCCATGCCACGACTTCATTAAGAATAAGCAGTGGTTATTAATTTAATTTTGGACTTTTTGGTAAGCAGTGGGTTGCTAAATATAAATTGATTTCCTAAAAAAATGATTTTTGTTTTTTCATTCAATAATTGATTTTATTTTTAGTAAACAAAACTTAGTTGAAAAAATTAATGTAATAGGATTTTTATTAGAAAAGTCTAATTTCAAAAATGAAATCATATGGAAACTGAATTAATTGTTGAGTAATAAAATTTTTGAAAACTCTTTTGTACAATTGATTTATGAACTTTCCGAAAATAACATTTAAAAAAAACAACCTAAAGTTATATAAAAAATCTGTTTTATATAAACATTAGAAATGTATACAATTTCAAATTCGCAAATCCCATAAAATTGAATTATGATACACCTTATAATTTTGATTAAAAAGTTACAACTATTCATTAAAATGTCATTCAAAATAATGAAATACCAACATAATAGATAAATTATACTAATCAAATTGTATAAGAACACCATTAAGAAATACATCAACTAATTTGCTATATTATTCTAATATTATGTTTTACTATGTATATTGCTATAATAATATATCGTCGTTTAGAAAATAGTTTATATAATTCGTTAGGTAGTAGGGGCCTTTTTTTCAGATGGTACAGGGTACTTGAATCTTCAGAGCCGGCCCTGGTGTCAGGCAACAATCACTGTGTAAACATAACATGCAAGCATTCATCGAGTAACACGTATAACATGCAGTAAAGGTCAGCGTATAAAAGTGTTTGCGTTGTGTGTCGATTGTGATTTGAAATAGGTAACGTATGTAACACCCAAAAGTGCGTAAAGCAAAACGGGTTCGAGTATACTCACAGATCGTGTTTAAAATAAACACAGTCTTGGATTGGATTGAAGGGAGCACTGGAAAGTTAGCCTGATTACAGAACGATAGCATAAGCGATGAACAGTGCGTTAAATGGTGACGAGTGAACTGAATGACGAAGGGTCATCCGATCGGATGACAATCCGGACGGATGGTCATCCGGTCGGATGGCCATTCGCGACCGGATGGCCATTCGGTCGGATTGTCATTCGTTTGGGATGGATGTGTTTGTGAATAATGTGACTTTGAAGTTTTCGTTGTAGCATTTTGAAAACAGAGAAGTATCTCTACCTTTCAGGTCGTCCAGTCGAACGGTCATCCGGTCGGATTGTCGTTCGATTGGATGGCGATCCGTTCAAGGTAAGATAGCTCAAGTCCCTTGGTCAGAATGGATGGTCATCCGATCGGATGACTATTCGTTAGAGACTGATAATCTTTGAAAATTCGTAACAAGTTTAAGTGTTTGAGAACCACAAGTCATCCGATCGGATTGTCGTTCGATCGGATGGCAATCCGATCGGACAACAATCCGTTCAGCGACCTGATCGTTTGAAACTTGCAAAATTTTGTTAAGTCTGTAAAGTTTGCAGTTTGACCGAGATGGTATGACAACGTGTTAAACAACGGAAACTCCACCAAGTCCAAGTCATCCGATCGGATGGGAATCACCTCGTCCGATCAGTTAACTGTTCTTGACAGTTGTTCATGTTCAACCCGCTAAGTCGGTTATCTCGTCGATAGGAATCAGTTCTCAGACCGAAACTTTACTAGAGAATGAGTGGGAAGCCTGAATGAGCTCCGATTCTATCAGTTTTGAGTTCAAGAGTGTAAAAGAATGTGGAAGAAAAGTTATGGAAACATCTTTCAACTCTTTTAATCTTGTGAGGTTTGAAAATGTTTAGATTTAGATGAAATCAGTGTTTAAACATGTTGAAATCTCTTAGATCTGAGTTGTTCTTGGTGGAATGAGGTCACACCTTGAAGTTCATGAGAACCCATGGTGACATCATCCTAGAACAGTCAAAATCAGCCGATTTTAGGATGAGAAGTTAAGATTTGATGGTGAAAATGATGAGAAAGTGTGTGTAGATCAAGAATGTACAAGATTTGAGTCGAGAACTTACAAGAATCGCGAGTAATCGAGAGAAATAGGGCCAAAAGTGTTCTGGTCGACTGAGAGCTGTTACATCACATGAACAGTAATGTGACAAGTGCTATTTGTAGGTGAGAGGATGAGAAAGGCGGTGTACAGGTGCGATCGGAGGGCCCTTCGATCGGATGGCCATCCGATCGGATGGCCATCCGATCGGATGGTCTTCCGGTCGGATGACCATTCGGTCGAACGGTCATTCGATCGGATGGCACGGTGTGTTGGTTTTTCGATGTTTCGTTTCGTGCGTTGAGCTTTGCGATGCGTTTAGCGAGTGTTGATTAAGCGATGCGATAGATTTAAATAATACTTACACAAATAACATAACTAATATACAACAACATAAACTTGCGTTTCCAGATTGCGTTGCGATAGAGTTGCGATTGCGTTTTCGATTAATCACCACAAGCATATAAGTAGACATGCACAAGTAACACATAATAGCACACACACGTAAAACAATATCCAGAACATGCGATTCAGGTTGCGATGTGATAGCGATGAGATTAGCGATAAAAAGATTAGGGATTAACTGCGATTATTAACATTTACTCCAAATAATACAACTAAAGTACACAAAACTTGAGTATCGATTAACGAGTCAATGAGTACAATCAATAATTAAGCAAGGAATGACAGATCGCATTTAGCAATCTTTTCTTCTTTTGACTTGTACTTTGGCTTCAAAACGTGGGTTGTTACACCCTCCCCTACTTTAGGGAATTTCGTCCCGAAATTAGGCTGCAGGCGTAACAAATAACTATGGATACTTCGCCTTCATGTCACTTTCAGTTCCCAGGTGAACTCTGTGTCGCGTTTACCTTCCCAGCGAACCTTCACAATGGGAATGCGTGAGCATCTGAGCTTCTTGGTTTCTCCATCCATGATCTCGACAGGATTTTCCATGAAGTGTAATGTTTCGTCCACTTGTAGATCCTCAAGTGGTACATGTAAATTCTGCTCAGCCAGACACTTTTTGAGGTTCGAAACATGGAAAGTCGGGTGGACGTTGCTAAGTTCCTCCGGTAGTTCGAGTATGTAAGCCACTTTACCACTTTTTGAGGTTTGAAACAGGATTTTACCTCTCGGGTCCAACATATCGAGGCGCGAGTTTCCCTTTCTTGCCGAATCTGATCACTCCCTTCCAAGGTGAAACCTTTAGGAGTATGTGATCGCCAACGTCAAATTCAAGGGGCTTGCGGTGTCTATCGGCATAACTTTTCTGACGACTCCGAGCTTTCAGCAGATTATCTCAAATTTGAAGGATTTTGTCAGTCGTTTCTTGCAGCAGCTCAGGACCGGTTATTTGCGCATCTCCGATCTCATGCCACACAATCGGCGATCGACATTTCCTTCCGTATAGTGCCTCAAATGGTGCCATTTGAATGCTAGAATGATAACTGTTATTGTACGAGAATTCAACCAAAGGTAAGTGCGCATCCCAATTACCACCGAAATCTATGACACACGAGCGAAGCATGTCTTCAAGGGTACGAATCGTTCTTTCAGTCTGACCATCGGTTTGGGGATGGAAAGCGGTACTTAGATTGAGAGTAGTCCCGAGAGCAGATTGAAACGTTTCCCAAAGACGCGAGGTAAACCAACCATCGCGGTCAGAGATGATATCACGAGGCGTCCCATGTCGAAAGATGATTTCGTCGGTGTAGATCCGTGCTAATCGTTCTACCTTGTAGTCTTCTCATCTCGGCAGAAAATGAGCAGATTTAGTCAAGCCATCAACGATAACCCAGATGCTATCGTGACCTGAGGGTGTACGAGGAAGTTTTGTTATGAAGTCCATAGCTATACTCTTCCATTTCCACATGGGGATCTCGCGTTTCACGAGTAAGCCAGAGGGTGTTTGTTGCTCGGCCTTGACTTTTGGACAAGTCAGGCACTTCGAAACATAGGTTGCAATATCCTTCTTTATTCCAGGCCACCAATACCATAGACGAAGGTCATGGTACATCTTATCCGCACCAGGATGAATGGAATATCGTGACTTGTGCGCTTCAGTCAACAATATATCTCGAAGGTTATTGCGACTTGGAATCCAGATGCGATCTAGATAGTAGTAGATACCGTTCGATTTGGTGATAAAGTGCGATTCAGCACCACACTTCTTCATTTCCCCTCGCATGGTATCTTCAACGAAGCAGGCATGCTGAGCGTCATGAATTAGGGCTTCGAAGTCGTGCTGGGCATGAGTATTACGAACGCTATGCAAATAGCTTCGTCGACTTAGAGCATCGGCAACGACATTTGCTTTGCCAGGATGGTAACGAATCTCACAGTCGTAATCGTTAAGAAGTTCTACCCATCGGCGTTGGCGCATATTCAGTTCCTTTTGATTGAAAATATGTTGTAGGCTCTTATGGTCAGTGAAGACCGTACACTTTGTACCATAAAGGTAGTGTCGCCAAATCTTCAACGCAAAAACAACTAGACCAAGCTTGAGATCGTGGGTTGTATAGTTCTTCTCGTGGATCTTGAGTTGACGAGAGGCGTATGCGATAACCCTATCCCGTTGCATAAGGACACAACCGAGACCAAGGTTCGAGGCATCGCAGTAGAGAACGAAGTCATCGTTTCTGTCGGGTAAAGCGAGAACAGGAGCATTGTAGAGCATATGCTTCAGAGTCTGAAAGTCTTGCTCTTGTTCGGTTCCCCAAACAAAAGACTTGTCTTTATGCGTTAGAGAAGTAAGCAGAACGGCGATTTTCGAAAAGTCAGCGATGAATTGACTGTAATAGCCCGCCAATCCGAAGAATGAATGAACATCGGAAGGTGATTTGGAGTAACCCAACTCTTAACAGCTTCGATCTTCGCGAGGTCGACATGTATCCCTTGACTATTAACGATGTGACCGAGGAACTGAACCTCCTCTAGCCA
Organism: Helianthus annuus; assembly: GCF_002127325.2. Lineage (NCBI taxonomy): Eukaryota > Viridiplantae > Streptophyta > Magnoliopsida > Asterales > Asteraceae > Helianthus > Helianthus annuus. The sequence continues at coordinate 48,812,358 of NC_035437.2, forward strand.
GAATTACTTGGAGGACTTGGCGTAGAGTCGATTCCCTTGGAGTAGTTCGAGAACCAAACGTAGATGTTGCGCGTGTTCGGTTTTCGACTTCGAATAGATCCGGATATCATCGATGAACACGATGACGAAACGGTCAAGAAATGGTTTACAAACGTGATTCATCAAATCCATGAAAACCGTGGGTGTGTTGGTTAAACCAAAGGGCATTACGACGAATTCATAATGGTCGTATCGGTTTCGGAAAGCGGTTTTAGGTATATCTTCCTCTTGAATTCGTAACTGGTGATAGCCTGAGCGTAAATCAATCTTCGAGAAACACGTAGCACCTTGTAATTGGTCAAATAAATCATTGATTCGGGGTAGGGGATAACGATTCTTGATAATCAGCTTATTCAATTCACTATAATCGATGCACATCCGGAACGACCCGTCCTTCTTTTTGACGAAAAGGACTGGTGCGCCCCAAGGAGGGTGCTAGGGCGAATGAAGCCTTTGTCAAGTAATTCCTGGAGTTGGCTCGAGAGTTCGCGCATTTCAGACGGAGCGAGGCGATAAGGAGATTTAGCAACCAGATTAGCTCAAGGAATGAGGTCGATACGAAAATCAATATCACGGCTCGGGGGTAAACCAGGTAAATCATCAGGAAAGACGTTAGGAAAATCACGAACCACAGGCACCTTATCCATTGCCTTCTTTTCCTTTTTCCTCCGCTACTACGATGTGTGCCAATAAAGCTTTGTATTCCTTGCGGAGATACTTGCTCGCTTGAATACACGACATGAGTTTGAGATTCTTCGATGCGACTTCACCATAGACACAGAGTTGATCACCATTAGCGAGCGAGAAACGAATCATTTTATCAAAGCAAACGACTTCAGCACGATTTTCACGAAGAAAATCCATGCCTACTATGATATCAAAACTACCGAACTGCATCGGAATAAGATCGATAGGGAAGACGTGATTGTTGAGTTCAAGCATACAATCATGGAGAGCAGAACGAACAGTGACGGTTCTTCCCGTGGCAACTTCAACATCGAACGTCGTAGGGAGATGGGCGCGCTTACAATTTAGGAGCTTTTCGAATTCTAACGACACATGTCACACCCCAACCGATGGCGGAAACATCCGAGTGAGACGAAATAGATCGCTCGAGACATCATAACGCTAATATTTGGGACAAGTATTTAAATAATAAGTTTCATTCCATTTCTAAAGTGTCAATTACAAGGATTTGAAATAAATACAACATAAATAACGAAAAAAAATACAATAAGAATATAAGTTTAAAGTGTGTATCTAGTCATCCTACTAGATTCCATGCATCACCAACATCATCGCTAAACCTGCAACATGTTTTAAAAGTGTAGTTCAATACAAAAGTATTGGTGAGCATACAAGTTCGGTGTGTAGTATATAAGTAATAAATAATAAGGAACAATCCACATGGCAAACCTAGTTATCAAGATTAACGTATAAACTGGCATGCGATTTATAAGTCAACCCTCGGTTTAAGCAAGTATGAATGAATAAACCTAACATGACCTCTCGTTCACGGGTGGTGCGTTACTCATATAGCACTAAACATGTTAAGTGGAGGCTTGTACGAAGCTAATGACAAATTCATCACATAAGAATCACCTAGAAAACACGAATCAAGCATAACAATTAGTAAGCTTGTATTGGATAGTTTGTTTATGTATTTGCATAAGAATATGTATACTAAGTGTGTTTTGTATATAAAAACATGTTACACCCAAAAGTGTGAAAACGGTAAAATGGGTCAAGTATACTCACATGGGTTGCGTTGCGATTTCTTGTAAGTAACGTACAAGTAAGGTTGAGTAAAATCCAAGAGAAAGAACAAGAGCGATTATCCTAGATATGAAATACGAGGTACTAAGTATCACAAAACACAAGTGAATATGTTGATTAAATTTATTTTATAATTCATAGTTTAATTAAAGGATGTGCAGGTTTCGTACCATAATCTTAACAAACTGAAAGTTTGTTAAAGTATAAGAAAATTATGAAGTCGTATTATTAAACGAATTAAGTAAATTAAAATAACGATTTTCTATAATCTACTACTTCTAATAAAACAAAACAAGCTTAAGCCATATGGTATTTGTTTAAGCCATTACTTGCCACGTGGCATATGATGAATCCCTCTTTTTCACAATTGACCGCCAATTCCAATTGCTCCTCACGCATCTCTTCTTTTCCTCAATGTTTCTTTAACCTATATAAATCAACGTCTTCTCTCATACTCTTTGTGGATTAGGGTTTTTTTGTTTCCATTGTTCCTCTTCATCAGATAATCCCTCATTCGCATTCTGTTTGGAGAAAACCTAGCCGCAGACCATGGATTCTCATCTTCATCTTCAAGGTATTCGATTTAGGGTTCCGATTGGGATTATGACGGTGACTCGGTTTATACTTAATATTATGACGGTGATCTGTAGATCTAAATCGACTGATATGGTAAATCAAATTTGTTTTTTTGTAGATTTATATCTTAAATTTTGCAATACTTATTGATGAATCTTGATGTTATAATCATACGAACTATGGTTTCTCTTCATCTCTCTGCTCTACTTCTTCACTCATTCAATCCAACCTTCTTCATCAAAAAGGTTTGATTTATCATTTTTATATCTCAAAATCATTGTTGATTTACTTTTATTTAGTAACTAATCTTTGGTATCTCTTTGTCGTTCATCAAGTCATCGCTACCTTCGCCGTATTTTTGTCTGGATTTTTCCTGATTGTAGGTACGACTCCTTTTACCTATACTAAATCTGATGCTTGATTATGCTACTTTTCTTTTTTTGATTGTAATACCTTTTTTATTTAGGGTTTTAAACCAGAAGTTGTAGGGTTCTATGAAAAAGTTGTATGATTAGCTGTATGAAAAATTTGTAGGGTTTTAATAATGGCTGACATGGAATTAAGTAGTTTTCATTATATGTGAATGTTCTACAATAACATGAAACTATGATTGGAGGTTAGCGGAGCGAATTGTTGGTACTCCATTCTGAGCCGCAACCGACAACCACTCATCTTGGCATGGTGCTGATGCACAAGGTCAATTTTGAGTCATTTCATTGTTTATGTGATTATACTCTATTTAAATCGGTTTTAACTTTTGAGTCATTTCTCCTAATTTACATAGAAGTGGAAATAGCCATGGCACATCATGCTTTGTGCTTCTACAGTCTAGAAACCACAAGGCATATATCAATGACCAGTGTGAGTTGGTTTATTATGGTTGAATATTTTTTAGTTATAGTTTTTAGTAATGATTTTATTCAAAATTATATGTATCCTTGATAAATTGAATACCTGTAGTGTTTTAATGTCAAATGGGTCATATAAAAATGTTTGTGAAAAGGGAAACAAGTAGGCTGGTGAAATTGGTTAAGGTGGTTCAAAGCCATTTTTTTTGTCTTAAGTGGGTGAAATAATAATATTTGAAAAGGGGATTTGTTGAAATGGGCTGAACGAGTTGAAAGTACTTCAAAATCTATTTAAAATGTTTGCAAACGTTTGTGTTGTCTGATTTAAAGATATAAATGATCATTGTAATTGTATTGTTTCTTTAATTGTACTCATTATGCTAATCTTCTTAGATATCAACCACCATTGCTAGCACGTCAGGTGGTGGTGGCAACTGAATTTGAGTTTGAAGGAGGTATGTCATCTGTTTCATCCGCACCATAACAAACTAGCCACATCAAATATCATTTAATGTATGAACCACTGGTACCGAAAAACGGGAAAATCTGGTACCGGCTTGATGCCGGAACCGGTGTTTTACCCGAAAATTACATCATACTGGTACCGAAAAACGGGGAAAATGGGTACCAATACCGAATATACTCGGTACGGATACCCGGTACCAAATGCTCATCACTCTAACTGTAACTTGATAATAGGTCCATGGCATTGGTTCGCGACAATTAAAAAATCCATTACGGTAAATTGTTGATTTGGTTTTCTGACTTATAATGCTAAATTGAAATAAATCAAGCCACTTTCATATATATATATATATATATATATATATATATATATATATATATATATTATTTAAAAGTTACTACAACTTTATGCTAACATAAAGGAAGGGGATACGTAGAGAGCAAAAAAAAAAAAGTGATGTTGCTGCTCTTACCAACATACTAATTTCCCATGATTCTATGATATAAGTGATTTTAATATTTATCTTTTATAAATTTATAAATTTTAGGGTAAGGGCTTTCAAAGAAATAAGTTGCTCAAGAATTTAAGAGTAGGAAATTGCTTGCACGGGTATGCAGTACAAATACAACTATGATATTCTTAAAAATAAAATGTAAAAATATAGATGGTATCGTTTATTATGTTTAATATCTAAAATCGTTCCTTTACATATGATACAGAACTTATTTGTGTGAAAGTTTTGATTAGGGAGGTAGAAGAAGAGAAGGAAGGGTTTATGGCCAAACTACAGGTGAATTACTCCTCCAGCTTAGTGGTTAACTTATTATTAGAGGTGGCAAAATAGAAGGATGATAATGGGTCAAGACATGTTTTAGGGGATTTCAATAAGCATGAAATGTAGCTAAAGATACTGACGCATTAGCTAAGGCCGAGTAGAAAGGGACACATTAGCTAAGTATTAATAGGATCCAGATGCTTTATAAGTCTCTTTATATCTCACACGTTAATATCTCAATTTCTTTATATGATTTTAATTATAGATTAGTCATTAATGATTAATCTTTAGAACTAACGTGCATTCTAAGATCACTGGGTATTATAACATGTACAAAAGGAATATTTAGATGACCTTAAATTGGTGAATGTAATAATTTTTGGTGGGGAGGAAAACAATGGGTTGGATCAAATTTTAATTGACCAGATCCGGATCGAGTTTGTAATAGGTAAGAATTAATCAACTAAATAAAAATAAATAAAATCCAGAAATAAAAAAGATGATGAAACAAAATAAATATTGTGAAAAATGTAGCAATCTGGTTGAGGTAAAAACATCTGATTGCTCAAAACTTTCATCTAGCGATTGGGCAACTCATTCTACTCACAACAGGTTTGCTTGGGTTTGAAATTCAATAAAAAATAGTGTTGCAGCCGAGTTTATTTATAAAGCTTTACCACAAGATCCTGCTACTAAAGTTGTCCAAAAAGTTGCAATTAATGACTCATGAATTCACCTCATTTATAAATCAAATTGTTCAGCAGGTAAGTTTTACACGAAATAGTTGATAAAATATGACCAGAATCATTATTACAATGCGAATAATTTGGTGTGTTGTTTAGAAATGAATGTTGTGCGATATTGATTGATTGATCTCTACTATGTCCATAAGTGATTATTAGCTGTAGAGATGGATATTTTTTATTCATACGCTGATGTGAAATTAGAATATATATTGATCATTTTTTATTTATGATCTATGTGCAAACAGTTTATCTACTTAGAGGTAGACGTTGGGCGATACAAGAGACAAGAAGATTAAGCGAGCATAATCTATAATGGATAGCGGAAGTACGCAACATCGGACCAGCTTGAAGGAGAAGAATAGAGTGACAAGTGGTGATTAGATACGAATGAAGCTGCTTAAGATGATTGATCGAGTATTGCAAGGATCTGTGTGCTTAGATTGGAGACTGCTGGCATGTTGAGGTTATCCTCTTCTGTTTTCGTTTTAAACTTGAGCACTCTTCAACTTCTATTCTTTTTTTAGGAATGTAATCTCAAAATGGCATGCGTCTATAGTGCGGCTACGTACGAGCCAGACGAGACGCTGGAATTTTTTATGTACAATGGATATTTTATAATGTACATCAAAGTTGTAATTTACATTTATAAACATTTGTTAACTGTAGCCATGAAGATATGATGGAGCAATGTTCATTGGTGTTTATATATATATGACAACCGGCTAAAAAAAATTATAAAATGCAGAGATACTGAATTATCGCAACCAACTAACATTTGGCATGTATGGAGGATGAGAAATAATGTGGTCTTTAATTAAGCCCAGGTGTCCGTGGCTAAGGTTGTCGAAGAAGTGAAGATCATGGGGTTTTTGTGGATAATGAATTGCTCAAGTAAAAGCATAATATAATATAATTTAAGAACATACAATATAACATTTTGTATCGGTTTACGAAACAGTTTTTAACTGAGATCTCATTAAGAATTAAAAGGTAATAAGCTTTACACGAAAACAATGAATACGCATGGAGACAAAGTTAGGATACTGATGAAACGGAACAAATAAATTGTTGTGGGAAGGGAAAGAAGATATTAACGAGTTTCAAAATGTTGTTTATGTACCTTTTATTATTGAATACTAAATTTTCCTAACCCGGGATGTTCCCGGCTTGAATTGGACAGGTTTGGAATGGACACAAAATGCCAAATAATTTTTTTCGGCTTACATTATAAGGTGGGGTCCATCATAATAATTCTAATAATTTTTGAAAATGTAGGCTGGGTTGGAAAATGGCAGAACTTCAGAGGATGGCAGAACTTCATGCTGCAGGCTGGGTTGGAAAATGGAGCTGAGTTCTTGCTGCGATATTATAGGGTTCAAAACACGTTGCGAATTCTTAATCCGAACCCCTAGGGGATGTATCTATTGACAGATGGCGTCAGAAGTAAACAATTAATATCGTTACCAAGCATGTCGTATGTGTGGTAACAGTTTTGGAACAATTATTACTATATATGTTTTGTTTACAAAAACTTAATGTGTAACGAACATTATGTCGATGTACTTTTGGGACGTGCTCAAGAATCTCAAAATATTAGGCTTAACAAATCAAAGTTTAACGGTTCTACGTTTAAATTATTTTATGTGTTTAGTTGGTGTTTAGCCACCCGCAAAAGTCGCGGGGTCTTAGGCTAGTAACTAACTAAAATAGTTTGAAAATTATAGGTGATCCTTATTAGTTATTATAGTTATTTAGAATTATAGTATTAAAAAGTTTCATTAATTATTTAGTTTCATTAGCTTATTACATCAGATCTAGATCTGAAGAGGACATGAAACAAAAATTATAAAAATCAGTTTGAAATTAACAATTTGTAAATGTTTTATTTAAGAACTTGTGTGCACAATATATTGGAACAAAAACAAAATGAAAAGAAAAAAAGATCGACAAGCACGGGGGCAGGGTCGAACCCCTGACTTCTTGTGTTTTTGTTTAACTAGCCAACAACAAAATACTAACCACTGTACTAGGATGTAGTTAAACTTTTGAATAGGTGCTAAACTTCATCATCTTCTTTGTTTAAAAAAAAAGAACAGTGACCAGGACATCATATTTAACCAAACATAACCCATTGTCATACTTCCTAGAGTTGATTAATAAAACGAGTTGGTCATTAGGAAAAGAATGCACATCGAGTCGCGTCGACTTCCGTCGAACTCGTATTCTCCGGCGAGTTCTTCGGAGTCGAACCCGCGTCTCCGGTGCTTGGTTTAAACAACATTAGGCGTTCTACGTTCTAGTGAAGTTTAGTTGTTTTTATTATTATTATTATTTTATTTTTTTTAAAACAACATCATCATCCTTCTTCTTTTGAAACAAAGAACTGTTCGACTCGATGCAAGTTTTCCGAGCGTGCAGTTTACTTGAACGCAAAAAAAATGCTACTTTAACGGTGGATTTAAACGAGGCAACAAAGAAAAAAATAAGAAAGGTATACCGAAAGCGATGCCGAAACAGTCTTCGTCGTGAACTCCGGCGAACTTGGTTACTCCGACGGTGTCTCGATTACTCCGGCGAACACTTCGACTCCGGTGAAAGTGTTTTGGGGTGACAGAGGTTGCGGATTAAACGAAGGAGAGTGATTGTTTGGGGGTTGAGTTCGAAGAAAGTGGTAAACGCGGTGACGGGTCCTCGAAACAGGCAATATAGACGTAGATGGCTGGTTAAGGTTTTGTGGTGGTGATGGCAGCCATCGTTTTGTCTCCGGAGACGACTGGGTGGTCTCCAGCGGGGTCAACGAAAGAGTGATATTAGCAGAGAGTTTGGGAGTGTGTTGGACTTATAGGATAGGATGGAGGTGATACATATACTAACACAGTTTGATTCTCGATTGGAATGCGTCATAATTTCCGAAAAAGAAAGAATTAATAGTTTGGAGTCTAGGTTCATTCGCCCCTGGTATGGAAACTCGGAATCGCAGTTAGGCACCGAAAATCCGCGAGGGCTCAAAAGGAAACAATAATGTCACTGGCATGTTTGGCGGCAACTTTGAAAAGTAGGGACAAGATGGCATCTTGACTTATATTTTCTTTCATAATAATTAATAATTAATGAATGTATTGAATTGAAATTCCAAATTCAAAATACCTGCAAATGAATTAAAACGTTTAATTAGTTAAGTTATACTAATATTCGTAAATGATAAAATAATTTTTACAATCCTTTTTTTTATAATTGTAATATTAATTAAATAAATAACTTGTATTGATAATTAAACTACTAGTAAAAAAAAATCTTTAAATGGTGATTTAAGTTCGCGAGAATTTTCCGAGGTTTCAAAGGTTAGGATTCGAATTTCAAAACGGGTAGAATTTCGGGATACTCGTTTTTGACGGATGTTACAGTCTCCCCTACTTTAAAAGATTTCGTCCTCGAAATCTAAGAGGAAGAATATTGAAAAGATGACATCTAAAGATTTAAAAGAGAGAATAGATGAGACTTGATCATAATGTCTGTTTAAGGAAATTGTTTTCATGAATGCGTCTCAGAGCATATAGATTTCAAATAATAGCATAACATGAGTTTTCATAGAGCATAACATGAATTTCACGTAGCGTTTCATAGATATAATACGTTTGTGAGTTGCTTTAAGTTTGTATGAGGTCAAAAGGTCTACAAAACCCAGAATTTCTCATGGCACACCTTACGAAAGTTTGGTAACATGATGAAAACACTTATATATAGGAAGTACCAGCGGCGTATCCACCATGTTTTGACCATGTTACGTCTGTCTCGTTATTCGGTGTCATGTTACGTTCCGTGTCTTACCATACACAATAGTACACTCTATGGTTTTCATGCGCCTATCACTATAATCCCGTGTGCACCCGCGATTATTTTGATCGTCGCATGATCCGCATAGCTTGTACTAGTTGTGTATGAATTAGGGTATACATAATTTAAAAATAAGAGTGTATACGTATAAGAATATAGTATATAAGCAAGTCCATGCTTAAGTATGTATGCGACCCACGTAAGCGAATCCCTCGGATTACGCTCGCGTACAGGTACGAATGTATGAATTATGAGTATGAATGAAAGTATGAGCATAAGCATAGATTTAAGTATGAATATGCACGTAAGTATGAGTATAAACATAATACGTATAAAAAATGAATAATAACATAAAGTGTTTGAGTATGAATATGAATATATGCATAAGTATGAATATCAGTTTAGGCACAATGACGACGATTGAGTGTACGGTATGAATCGAATACAACGAATTTAAGCATATAAAACGATCGAAAAGTTCATGTATGTAAAAACGAATGATATAAATGAATTTCTCATGAGATATTGACTAAAACATGTACGGTGATATGCGTGTATAGCGGTTTTAAGCGAAACATTGAGTTTATCGAATCAAAATTAGATTGACTTTGATTTGGAAGGTAGAGTACAGTTTGTAAATGTAAGAGAACATAAAGTACTCACTGGTTGTGCATAACGTATTTTGGTAATGAATGGAAATGCTGCTTTTGTTTTAAAAGAGTATACGTAAGTTGAAGATTGTCGTTCCCCACGGAGTCTTCTTGCCCACATGTTTTGAAATTTGATTGACGAATTGAGTGGTGTAGGAATAATAAGTTCGCTTCGTTTGAATTAAAACAAGAAATTTTTGAATTTTGGAGGTTCTTGCGAAAACGTTGATCCTTAGAAAAGAAATTTAGCAAAATGGACTTGGTGACCATTGAAAGAATCTTAACAAATGTTTTTTTTTTTTTTTTTTTTTTTTTGGAAAAACGATCCTATAGTATCTATAAGATCTTATAAGTATGTGAGAAATGTTAGTTTGATTTCTTTAGTGTGAGGATATAATGTGAGCGTGTTTTAGTGATTAAGTCGAATATGAAGTTCATGGGCAAGAGATCCATTGGACTGATTAAGTTGATAGGTAGCATTTCGCAAGATTTTGAAATTCGAGGGATAAAACATTTTAAGGCATGATTAAGAATTTGCGTGTATATGATTTTCGTGAAATAGATTATGAGTTAAAGAATACGTTTGATAAAATAATAAAATTTTGAAATCCGCATAAGTAGGGATTTTGACGAATGATAAACGATTTAGGTGTAAAATATGATTGTGTCGTATGATGAAGTCTTTTTTGAAAGAAAATTTTGGTAACGATCACCTAGGTAAGGGAATCACCCCTAGCTCGTCGGTGATGTCGTTTTAAGAAAAAGAGCGGAGTTAATCGTCAAGGTAAGGAAATCACTCCTATCTCGATGATATGTCTCCATTTTGGTGTTACAAAGAATGTAAACAAAATTGAGTGACGTTTTGAAATCATGCATATGTATAAATGTATGAAAAGACCTAGTATGATGTGTGTGAGAAGAATGATCTCAAAAATAAATTTAAATTTGAAACGAGAGAATTGTAACATATAAAAGTGATGATAGTAAAGCATCGGTTTAATTAAAACTTGGATTGTTCCAAAACGGAGCTTTGACTAAACCAAAGTGGTCGAAAATTCCTTTGAATTTGAGAAGCATGCTTTGGACTAATAGGTGGAATACTCTCGCCGATATCTCGGATTGACGGAACCCTTCCAGTTACTACATATTCCAAATCAATCGGAAATTCGAGACTTGGCGGGATTTTTGAAAATCAAGGAGCGGAACTAGTCGAGAAGGTGCGGGTTTCACCCCTAACTTGATGATTTCGTACCCTAAATGTGGTTAGTACTCGTCGGGTCAAAAATTTAATTTGGACACTTTGACGAGGGTCTACTAGAATTTGAAAATGGAAATTCTCCATCAAGGTGAGGATCTCACTCCTAGCTTGGTGGCGGATTTCGCGTAAAAAGAATAGGTGGATTAAGAGTCTTTCACCAAATTGTCTGTTTCACGCCTATTTCGGTGAAGTCGTCTCGTTTATGAAATACGTGTGTTTTCAAGTTTTAGTATGGACGAGTAAAAGACGTACGTTCGAAATAATAACAAGTATGAACACATAAAGCATTCCAAGAAAATAACACGTAAGAGACATTTCAAGAATATCACGTAAAGATGTTTCATAAAAGTAGCATGTGAAGCAAGTATGGTCGAATTTGGTGCTTAACTATAGACTAGGTCAAAAGCATGGCAATTTTCCAAATTCCCTATAGTTATGGCTCTGATACCAATCTGTCACACCCCAATCGATGGCGGAAACATCGGAGTGAGACGAAATAGATTGCTCGAGACATCATAACGCTAATATTTGTGACAAGTATTTAAATAATAAGTTTCATTCCATTTCTAAAGTGTCAATTACAAGGATTTGAAATAAATACAACATAAATAACGAAAAACAATACATTAAGAATACAAGTTTAAAGTGTGTATCTAATCATTCTATTAGATTCCATTCATCACCAACATCATCGCTAAACCTGCAACATGTTTTAAAAGTGTAGTTCAATACAAAAGTATTGGTGAGCATACAAGTTTGGTGCGTAGTATATAAGTAATTAAATAATAAGGAACAATCCACATGGCAAACCTAGTTATCAAGATTAACGTATAAACTGGCATGCGATTTACAAGTCAACCCTCTGTTTACGCAAGTATGAATGAATAAACCTAACATGACCTCTCGTTCACGGGTGGTGCGTTACTCCTATAGCGCTAAACATGTTAAGTGGAGGCTTGTACGAAGCTAATGACAAATTCATCACATAAGAATCACCCAGAAAACACGAATCAAGCATAACAATTAGTAAGCTTGTATTGGATTGTTTGTTTATGTATTTGCATAAGAATATGTATACTAAGTGTGTTTTGGATATAAAAACATGTTACACCCAAAAGTGTGAAAACGGTAAAATGGGTCAAGTATACTCACATGGGTTGCGTTGCGATTTCTTGTAAGTAACGTACAAGTAAGGTTGAGTAAAATCCAAGAGAAAGAACAAGAGCGATTATCCTAGATATGAAATACGAGGTACTAAGTATCACAAAACACAAGTGAATACGTTGATTAAATTTATTTTATCATTCATAGTTTAATTAAAGGATGTGCAGGTTTCATACCATAATCTTAACGAACTGAAAGTATAAGAAAATTCTGAAGTTGTATTATTTAACGAATTAAGTAAATTAAAATAACGAGTTTCTGTAATAACTAACTGAAATAGTTTGAAAATCATAGGTGATCCTTATTAGTTATTATAGTTATTTAGAATTATAGTATTAAAAAGATTCATTAATTATTTGGTTTCATTAGCGTATTACATCAGATCTGAAGAGGACATGAAGCAAAAATTATAAAAATCAGTTTGAAATTAACAATTTGTAAATGTTTTATTTAAGAACTTGTGTGCACAATATATTGGAACAAAAACAAAATGAAAAGAAAAAAACATCGACAAGCACGGGGGCAGGGTCGAACCCCTGACTTCTTGTGTTTTTGTTTAACTAGCCAACAACAAAATACTAACCACTGTACTAGGATGTAGTTAAACTTTTGAATAGGTGCTGGACTTCATCATCTTCTTTGTTTAGAAAAAAAGAACAGTGACCAGGACATTATATTTAACCAAACATAACCCATTGTCATACTTCCTAGAGTTGATTAATAAAACGAGTTGGTTATTAGGAAAAGAATGCATATCGAGTCGCGTCGACTTCCGTCGAACTCGTATTCTCCGGCGAGTTCTTCGGAGTCGAACCCGCGTCTCCGATGCTTGGTTTAAACAACATTAGGCGTTCTATGTTCTAGTAAAGTTTAGTTGTTTTTATTATTATTATTATTTTATTTTTTTTAAAACAACATCATCATCCTTCTTCTTTTGAAACAAAGAACTATTCGACTCGATGCATGTTTTTCGAGCGTGCAGTTTACTTGAACACAAAAATAATGCTACTTTAACGGTGGATTTAAACGAGGCAACAAAGAAAAAAATAAGAAAGGTATACCGAAAGCGATGCTGAAACAGTCTTCGTCATGAACTCCGACGAACTTGGTTACTCTGACGGCGTCTCGATTACTCCGGCGAACACTTCGACTCCGGTGAAAGTGTTTTGGGGTGACAGAGGTTGCGGATTAAACGAAGGAGAGTGATTGTTTGGGGGTTGAGTTCGAAGAAAGTGGTAAACGCGGTGACGGGTCCTCGAAACAGGCAATATAGACGTAGATGGCTGGTTAAGGTTTTGTTGTGGTGATGGCAGCCATCGTTTTGTCTCCGGCGACGACTGGGTGGTCTCCGGCGGGGTCAACGAAAGAGTGATATTAGCAGAGAGTTTGGGAGTGTGTTGGACTTATAGGATAGGATGAAGGTGATACATATACTAACACAGTTTGATTCTCGATTGGAATGCGTCATAATTTCCGAAAAAGAAAGAATTAATAGTTTGGAGTCTAGGTTCATTCGCCCCTGGTATGGAAACTCGGAATCGCAGTTAGGCACCGAAAATCCGCGAGGGCTCAAAGGGAAACAATAATGTCGTTGACATGTTTGGCGGCAACTTTGAAAAGTAGGGACAAGATGGCATCTTGACTTATATTTTCTTTCATAATAATTAATGAATGTATTGAATTGAAATTCCAAATTCCAAATACTTGCAAATGAACTAAAACGTTTAATTAGTTGAGTTATACTAATATTCGTAAATGATAAAATAATTTCTATAATCCTTTTTTTATAATTGTAATATTAATTAAATAAATAACTTGTATTGATAATTAAATTACTAGTAAAAAAAATCTTTAAATGGTGATTTTAATTCCATATAGACCGTGGAGATATGAATGGTGAAAATCTTTTATTTTATATAGACAGTAAAATAATGCCAAGACACCACGGACAAACGATAAGGAAAAGTCACTTTCAACATAAGCAACTAGTTATTAAAGTCATTAATACAAAACCAAATACAAAGTGCAAAAGATTAAAAATAAAAAGTATTATACTAAACACTTGTCTTCACCAAGTGATGTAAGAGACTTAGGCAAACATGGCCTTGATTGTCAAGAACTCTTACGATCAATCTTGGATCCCGAGACGACTCACACACTCTATGATGGACAATGGATGATGGTGGTGGATGATGGTGTTGTGATGGTGGTGGGTGGTGGATGAAGTGTGAGAGAGGTGGTGCCAAGGGATGAGTTGCAATGAGCCAAAGCACTCCTATTTATAGGCTAAACAGAGGGCTGGGCACGGCCCCGTGTCCATTGGGCACGGCCCCGTGCCCGTCTGACACTATCTCTCCTCATTAATTGTAATTCGCAATTACAATTAATGCGCCTGCAGTACTTTGGGCACGCCCCCGTGTTCACTGGGCACGCCCCGGTGGTGAGCAATAGAAGCTTCTACAGGTTTGTCTTTTCTGCTGCTTCTTGGGCACGGCCTCGTGCTCGCTGAGCACGGGGCGTGTCCAGTCTTCTTCCTTCTCTGTTTTGCTTTGGAGGATGCTGAGGGGTCGGGCAATCCACTTTTGTTCCTTTTCTTGCATTTATGTTAGATTTAGCTGCCTTTTTGCTTCTTTTGTTAATTAGAGCTCATTTAATCCTGAAAATACAAAAGGAAGACAAAAACACACTGTTTCCAACATTAGTACTTAAAAAGGGTTAGTTTTATGCCTTATTTGATGTAATTTATATGTTGCATTTTACACACATCAAATACCCCCACACTTGAATTTTTGCTTGTCCTCAAGCAAAACTCTTTAATGTGGCTTACACACCCAAATGGAATGGGTAGAAGAGAAGGTTTTGGGTTTGTCATAGAGTGTCGGGATTTTCCAAGATTGTTTAGGTTTTATTTTTTACTTATTTACAATCCTATTCGTCATGATTTATTAAAAACTTTTCATAAGGTAAATTATTTATTAAGGCATAACATGCCTTTCTAAAATTCCATTTATATACAAGTTCACATACCTCACGGGAGAAATCACTCACACTCGGCCGAAGGCGTATTTTTAGTGAATCACTCGAGAGCGGCATGGAACTTATTCCTACCATAAGCTTGCCAAGCAATCAATCCTCCTCCTTTTTAACTCTATACCTTTGTAAATATCAAGAGGACTTTTTGGGTGAAGGGTTAGGCTTGGGCTAAAGGTGGGTAGTTGGGTTAGTGGTTAGTAGAAAAGGGCGAAAGTCGTAAAAAGCGTCGGTTTTCGTAAAACATTTTGTTTTTGTGACTTTTTATTTTAAATGAAGTATTTAGCCAAACAAGCTTTTGTTTGAGGAGCTTTGTTTGTTTATTTCTAACTTCATTGTAAATATACATACATACATACATATATATATATATATATATATATATATATATATATATATATATATATATATATATATATATATATATATATATATATATATATATATATATATATATATATATATATATATATATTTAGTCACAGGAAAACCGAGCTTGTTACTTAAAATAAAGGGTAAAAATAAAAAGGGTTTTTTTTTGGTGGGTAAAAAGGGTTTTGGGTTAAGAAATGAAAAGGTTTAAGCTCAAAGGGGTTAACTAGGGGGAATTTTTGGGTAGGTGAAAAGAAAAATAAAAATAATGGTGTTGAAAGAAAAAAGGTTAGTCCTAATGCCTCCATCATTTACTTACTTGGGTTTAAGTTGGTAAGGACCGAGAATGAATTGTCGTGGCAAGTTCTAGAGTCGTAAGAACCAAGCGGCTATTCACACAAGAAACGAAAAATGAGCATTTAGCGTAAAGATGTATATTTGTATGCTCAATAAAGGCTCAAAAACTCACTTTTGTGGGAATGGGTTTTTATGTGATCAAGTATATATAATTGAATTTTAACTAAGCTTGTCATGCCGTTTCATAATTTTCTTATGTTGGTTCTTTTTATCACGACGTTATCGGTTGTAAACTTATAAAAATATAACCTTGTTAGTCTTAGAATTCCCAACTTAAACTTAGACAAGATAAAATAAAAAAATTTTTGAAAAAAATTTGGGGTGATTAGCGGTTCCAATAGAGTTTTGTGTAAGGCTTGTTATTAGGACTTGCAAAATTCAAGGTTTTAGCATTCCCCCAACACTTAAATTACACATTGTCCTCAATGTGTCCCAAAAATAAATTTTTAGGTTGACTGAATGTGTAACATTGTGTTTAAAAGCAAAAAGTTATGTTACTGGCAGTCTGGACATGGCCCTGTGGGGACCGGGCACGGCCCCGTGTTCAGGTGCCAGTAACAATAATTAAAGAAAAGAAACAGAAGCCTGGACACGGGGGCGTGTTCGGTGAACACGGCCCGTGTCCAGTTACCTGAACTGGGCATTTGTCTGCAGGGTGTTCAGCACGGGGCCATGTTGGCTGGGCACGGCCCGTGCTGAACTGACTGTAAGGGAGGAATTGTTGTTGGGTGCCTTGTTTTCGTGCATGGGTTTATTTTTCTCGTTTCCCTTGTCATCCTTGACCACCATGAGTGTGTTTTATGACACTATTCAAGCTTTAAAACCATCATTCCATTAAAATCATAGAGAGATCTTACATAACGTTCCTAAAAAAGAAAAATAAAAAGAAACAAAAGAAAAACCTAGACTACTTAGGTCAGGAGGTACACAAAGTTATCATAAAGAGTTCTACTGTTTGTTAGGAAAATTTCGGGAATAGTTTCCCGATGTAGTAGGACTCTCGGCCGATGGTTTTTCTTCCTAAATGTTGCTAAAGCCATTCCTCTATTTCCCTTGAGAGAAAGAAGGCGGCTTCATTTTCCTCAACATCTTGTGGAGGAGGGGGAGCAACCACCGGGACTCCTTGCACTATCCCTTGCGGAGGTTCCGGGTGTAAGGCGTACCACTCGGCGGGTATGATGACTTCGGGGACCACGTTCCACGCCCTCTGGGTTATTATAGGAACCAATGGGGGAGAGGCGAGGAGGTTTAACCTCTGGTGCAAGAGGTTTACCTCTTGGAGACATCCCTCCAGTCCCACCGTTAGATGGTTGATACGGTCGACCAATGCTTCTTCCACCCCCGTTATTTCATCAATAGCCTCCCTTAAGGCGTAAACATAGTTTACAAGAGAGTCTTCTAACGTTGATGATCTCCTCCCCTATCGGTTATTTCTTGATGAAGATGCTCCGCTAGTTCTGCTTGCCATTTCTGGGAAATAGACCGAAGAGAGTTCAATTTTTATGAAACAGAACCTCGGACACGGCCCCGTGCCCGCTGAGCACGGCCCCGTGTCCAGTTGTCTGCAGGTTTTGAGATCAAGGAATCTTGGAGTTTTAAATTATTTTTATGGTTTTTCTTTTGAGTTTTAAGCACAGATAATTTAAAACAAAGTTATATAATTTACTTTGAGTAAGATCCCTTGGATAATAACCTTACAAACTTCACACCAAAGGTTGGAATCATGGAGTTTCCAAGCTTTAGTGGAGGAGATGTTATGAAAAATTGAAAGAGAAGGCAATGAATGGAAGTGGAAAAGACAAGAGGGTTCTTTGGAACTTTCTTTTAGAACTTACCTAGGATGGTATGAGTGAAGATCTCAGGAATCTCTGTCTTTTGAAGTGGTAAAAAATGAGCAGGAATCAGGCTGCATTTAAAGAAAACGACAGCGCACTGGACACGGCCCCGTGTTGGTTGGACACGGCCCCGTGTGCAGTAAAAGTCCTGACACATTTTGTTCGTATTATGACGAAATCAGCAGAGAATCTTTTTAGGTGGGCACGGGGGCGTGCTGACCTGGACACGGCCCCGTGTCTAGAAGCTGTCTTATGGAGTTTCTTTATTTTTAAGGAGTCTATTCGGATCGGGCGGTTCCTTACTGGATGGAACAACCCCAAAGTGCCTAAGATACCTTAATTGTCCTAGACTAAGGCGAGAACGCAAGAGGTTGTCGGTGAGGGTAATTCCTATTTTTATTCTACGTGGACAAGTCTAACCCTTTCCCGGGCTCTCGTTAAAGAAGGTATATGCCGAATCGCTCAGGTCTATGTATGCACCGAACGAAGTCGATGGGGAGTCCTTCACGGCACAATCGGCACATGGATGATTATCGTCCAAGTCTTCGCTAGAACTGAAGGTATTTTTGGGAGCAACGAGGTTGTTGGAATGCGACCCCAACATTTCTTCATGGTCGTCATCATGGGATGGATTACTGAAGTCCTTCCTAAGCCCCTTTAACCAATTTAAAATTAGATTTTCTAGTTGAAATAACTCGTCAAGGAGCATTTCTCCCAGAATATCTGGTTGGGCGCATTCGAGGGAGAAATAGTGATTATTTTTACTTTCGCCCCTCTTAAGGTTATAGGGAGACGGTCGGTCTATATAGTGGGGCTTATAATTTAGAAAGTAACATTCTAATTCTTTATGTTTGCCTCCACATAATTGACACCACGTACCATAAGAGTGCCGAAAGTAAAAAGAATTACCATTACTCATGTTTGTGTCAGAAATTACCAACCGCCGGGATCTAACGGTGCTGTTTTCAGTAACTGAATCTTGGGCACGGGGGCGTGTTGAGTGAGCATGGCCCCGTGTTCAGCTTACTGTCTGACTTAAAACAAGATTGCCAGGTCCAATGATTGAGCACGGGGGCGTGTTCAGCAGGCACGGCCCGTGCTGAGCTCTGCAGAAGCTGAAAAACTAAAAAAATCCTAAAAAAATTAAAAAGAAAATAAAAAAAATGATTAGGCGGTTGATTCCTAACTTTCTTAAAATCCTTCTGTCCCCGGCAACGACGCCAAAAACTTGATGTGCATGTAGTGTAATATATTTTTGGTATATATTTTAAGCCCTTTTTACACTTTTTAGCCAAGTTTTAAATTTATAAAACACGATATTTACTAACACTAAACACACATATGGGCAAGTGCACCCATCGTGGAATCCTAACATGACAATCATTCGGAAAGTTAAAACGATAAACACACTTTAACCACCTAAAATTGTTCTTTAATGTGCGATTGATTAATGTCTACAAAAATCTCCTAAAAATACGTTAGTCATCCGTTAGGAGTTTTCTAACCTCACTTAATCAAGAAAAGCAACACCGATAAACACAATGCAACCACCGAGACAAGCATAAACTAGATTAAATCACAACCGAGTTCATTTTACAAATCTTGCACATAAATTCACCAAGATAGCAATTTTGGCCGAAACTACTAACTAAGCTAACAAATCATGACAAGAATTCATAACAACACCATCTAACCCGTTAGAGTCCTTCCGTGAGGGCAAGCTTTCTAGATTAACAATAATTACATTTTATTAGACCACTAACCCGTTAGAGTATCATGGTGCCCACATTTTAACTAAGTTAAGCTAGTTAACCAAATTAAAAGTTTACTAATACATGATTAAATAAGCTTCATTTTCAACTATCTTACCTAACCAAGCACCAATCATCCAACACAATTACTTATAATCAAGAAATCAATATCAATAACAAGGTTGCAAACTAATCATCAAAGATAATCATAGAAAATACTTCCAAATTTCATTACAAACATAGATTAACATACTAATGGTTATAATCAAGCAAGGGATTGTTGTGTTTTTGCCCAAAGGCTACAATAATATATAAACATTAACCTAAATGCTTGAAAGATTAACAAAAACATGGAAAGAGTAGAAAACCCAACCATAAACAAGCACAAGATTAAGAATCCGGATAGTAAATGAGCAAAACCGGGCAATGTGGCTTGAATCCGAGTGAAAGCAGAAGCCTTCGGAGCCTCAAAATCGCCTGCAAAGCTCTCCAAAATTCCAGAGTTCTAATAGAATGGTTCTGTTCTGTTTTTATGCTTTTTTCGATGTCGCACGGTCGTTCTCCGATCGCACGACCGTGCACTTTAAGCAATTATTGGTGGTGGTCCATCATACTGCGTGACGTCACAGATCGTTGACTGGTCTTCGGACACGCACGGGCGTTCTTCAATTGGCACAGCCCTTCCTTTCCGAGGTCTGGTTGCACGCCTAGTCCTTTGGTCGTTCAGTTCCGAGGTCTTGTTGGATCGTCGGATCCGCACAGGGTGCAAGATATGGAACGACCGTGCGTTCCCGGGTTGGCCTTCAATGCCTTGCACGCGGAGTTGCACCATCGTTCACTGCCGGGCCTTTCTTAGTTTGTCGGATATGCACGGTCGTGCATCAGGTCGCACGACCGTTCCAGATGCCCAGGTCAGTTTTGTAACAGAAGTTGCGCAGCTTCGTCGTTTTATCCGGAAAGTCCTCGTTTTTTGCTATCATCTTGTCTGGTATGCTGTTTTAGGCCTGTAAACAAAATTGTAGATAATTAAGTATCCGAATGACGGTTTTACGGCCGAAAATGCATAAAATAGGGGTAAAACGGGGGACTAAAATATGTGTAAATTAGCGAATATCAAATCTCCCCACACTTGAACCTTGCTTGTCCTCAAGCAAGCTAAACTAAAAAGTAATAAAAGACAGAAACAAACAAGAACGATAATTTACACACTATTTTATTGAAAACTACTATAAACGGTTAGCCGGTTTGTCGAAAGACAACATCAAAAGACTCAAACCCAACAAGCATATGCAATTATAATAGCGACAACCAAAAGGCCGTGACTTCACATTTAATTGACTCAACATGTTAATCTTCACACGACTCACAATATTCACACACACTCGGTTTTATTTATGAAACATACATAAAATGTGTATGTGCGAACACTCAATGCCTTGTCAATGAAAAATGCAATATCATAAGCTTGTCATAAGATCTCGTCTCCACCAACTAACATGTAAACAAGTGTAAATCAAGAGGTCTTTACGGGTTGTAACGTTAGGCTTGGGCGAAGGGTATGGAAGTAGACATATAAAGTGGCGAAAATGGTTAAAACTCGGTAGTAGCGTTTAACTAGCAACAAAGTAAACAACTATACATACAAACGCCTTAAAAAGGAGACTATTGCGCAATCGAGCTTATCAACGAAATTTTAACATTTAAGCATTCAAAATTGCTCGATTTTTATCAACTTCACCCTATTTTAGGGTGTTTTTTTTAGATTTTTTTTTCATTACAAACATACTAATTATACAATAAACTGAAACAAACGCTAGTTAAACGATTATTTTGTCCGAGTTTTAACACTAAAAAGGGGTTTAAAACATATAAAGGCTAACTTTGGCTAAGTGGGTGATAATGTGGGTAAACAAAGGTAAACGGGAAGGCTCGACAGGGTTAATCCTAAAGGGTAATATAAGGTGAACGGGGAACACAACACAAAGAACAAGGTTTACAACAAAGGGGTAATCTAAGTGCCTCTATCACTTTTACACAAATCCACAAGTTCATGGTCTTAACAAGCATACTAGTGACAAATTCTAAATTACACATAACATCCGGCTCACTCCTATATCCGAAATGAACAAACAAATATATAACAATAGGCTCAAATATGCTCACGTAACGGATGGAATGGGTAAAAGTGTGAAAACTATCATGTAAGTCTTTCTTTGTTTGTCACGCTTTCCGGTTTCCTTTTTCAAAAATATTTTGCTTGTCAAGTTTTTATCAAGTCCGAAGCTTTCTAAAACACAACCAACCGGTTTATTTATTAAAATATAAGCAAAATATAAGTATTTTTGAATGATTTTTCTGATTTTCTGATTTTTTTTAGAGGACAAACAAAGTTAACAAAGTTAACCCCCTCCCCACACTTGAACTTCGCATTGTCCCCAATGCGAAACCAAAATATAGAGAAAAAGGATAATAGTACTCCCCTTAAGATGATATTTGATGAAACGTGACTTCCAAAGCTGTGTTTGTCATATGCTCCGGTCCAAGATATGTCGGATCTGCAAGTATGTCACATGTACACCAAAACAGAACAATAACAGAATAACATAAAAACCATAATGTACATAAATACTACCAATCCATACAAAGACATAACAGAAAGTAAAGTGTTTTAAAAATAAAATACAATCCGAGGGTGTTTGAAATACTAGGTAAAAAGAACACCCGAAATAACAAGTACTGAAATAATAATAAAAACCACCAACGAACTACACCACCAACTCCTACTCGTCATCACCATCATTGTCTCTCGTGAAGGATGGGCCTGCATCGCCATAACCAGGTGGGTTCCATGGTGGGAACTGTGGAGGGTGCTGAAAGTAGTCGGGATGTGCATCGCGCATCTCCCCGAATAGGTATGAAAATCCGGCACTCACCCCCTGGTATAAGCTCTCCTGGCTATGCCTGAGCTGATCCTGAGTGGCCCTGAGCTGATCCTGACTAGCCCGGATCTGGTCCTGGCTAGTCCTAATCTGGTCGATGTACGTACCATGATGTTCCTGTGTAACACGCATCTGCTGGAACTACTGATAAAACTCAGGCCAATCCTGATGCTGGTGGTACTCATGGTGCTGCGGCTCATGTGGCGGTGTCTGGTGTGGTGGTGTGTGTGGCTGGTGCTGCTCCTGCATCTCTACATCCTCTTCGCCTGATGGAAGTGGGGGTAACGGGTCCCAGACCTAGTTATTCAGCCCCCTCAACCTATCCCCTCTATCTAACTCTACAATCACCCCCATGGCCTTGAGTGACCTGATGTCGACATGAACCCCCTCGGTTATCAGAGTGAGACCCTGAAGCACCTCCTCAGTCATAACGTGTTCGTTGTACGCTATTTCGGTCACATACTGACCGCCATGTATCTGACTGCTAGGAGTCCTCCATGAGCATTTGACAAAGTATTCAGCCATTCGCGCAGCAAGGTTGATAGGTGCTTGCTCTACCAACGCATATAGAAAGATCAAATCTGGTGTTGGACAGTTACCAAGACTGTCCATGCGACCGCATATTGTATGGCTAAACACATGGTGCATCACTCGCACCAGAGGGTCTCTAAGTCGTGAGGCCTTTGACATCCTCGGGTTGTAGGGGTCCCCAACGGCATTTGCAGCCCAAAACGCATCCCGTGCTGCATCAGAAGGGAAGGTGAACTGCTCTGTGAAGACATTGGGATCATGTATGTCTTCTCTAGTGTAAATCCCGAGCCTCCTACCCAAACGACCAACCGACCACCTATGCCATCGACCACATAACCTGAAAGCTATCCGCTCCTTGTGGCGGAATTTGGGTCGTCGAGCAGCAACCGGCTTTTCTTAGGCATACGATGCGAAGAACTCTATGGTCAGCTCCAAGTAAACGGGTCGGTTGCAACCGACCAGATTTGTAAGTGGGCGACTCATCATGTTTTCTAATCGGCCATACTGATTGAGTTCTTGCATCACCTCCCAATTCAACCATCAAGGGACTCCGAACTGCCCTCTCCGGGCCCATAATGCGTCTCGTTTTGGAATGCATAAAGCCTCACGCTCGTCGTTGGGATCGAACTGAAGGAAAGGATGGTTCATCTGCATGAGAATTAATATTAGAGAGATGGAAACAGGAGAAATTTGAATTAAGAACAGCCGAACAGCCACTTATGAAGAAGCTGTAAATCTGATCTGGGCATATGGCATGGTCGTGCGTCGAGCTGCACGGTCGTGCGTCGCCGATGACATGCACCATCTGCCCAGAGATGTCGGAACTGCACGGCGTGCGACCAATCGGCACCACCGTGCAACATCGAACAACAAGCTGGAATCGTGATTTACCTGGAATGGCACGACCGTTCCATCCAAGGAACGACCGTGCGACAAGTGACCTGCAGATTTCAAACCCCTGAACTTTGAATAGCCTGATTTTCCCAAAATCAACAACTTTTTTGTACAAACAGGGGTCGGAAACTCAACCGGGTGTTCACGATAAGCAAGATTCAAACAAGGGTTAGGGTTTCGATTTGTTTATGAAGAGAACCCTAATAAATCCCTTGAAGAATCGGAGGAAATCTAACCTAGAAAGCAAGGAAACAAGAAATCTACAACTACGAACGTACCGTGCGAAGAAGGGTGTGAGATCGTGCGAAAAATCGTGCGATTTGATGAAGTATCGCTCTGGAACGGCCTGGTGCTGGTAGGGTTTCGCGATTTGTGAATGGGGGCTGCAGATGAGGGTATTTATAGTGCCAAATGACAAAACTGCCCTCAGCCTGACGCACGGTCGTTCGACCTTTGGCACGGTCGTGCGTCACCGACATCGTTCAAGCCCATTCATTTTTTCTCGGTGATGCACCAAGGGTGCGATCCACCGTGCCGGCAGCTCGGGAACGCACGGTCGTTCGAATCCTGGCACGGTCGTGCATCAGCTGCAGATCAGAATTTTCTGCAGAAGCCATTTCCAGCAACTGTTTTGGCCGTTCTTCCCCATTTTTTCAACACGCCTACTGTTTTATCAATATTGCAACATAGAACCTTCGCTCGGCACGAATAGAAACTGTACAAACTAAAGGAAACTACCTAACTAACGTAAATTACGCTAAAACTACAAAAACACAAAAAGGACAATTTTACCCTTATAGCGCCAAAGACGCTCCTGCTACATTTTTGTCGGTGAGTCAGTAGCGTAGACTCATGCTAAATTTTTGTCGACGAGTCGATAGCAAGCTAAAACTAGAAAAATAAATCCTAAAAAGACGATACTACCCCTAAAGCGCAAACTACGCTCTTGCTGCATTTTTGGTCCACGAGTCAGCAGCGTAGACTCTCTTCTCCCCACACTTATGATGTGTGCGGGGTTTGGAGTTCAGTGACCTCCATCACCGACTCTGTCAGCCCGGCAACGTATAACTTCAAGCGATGCCCATTTACTTTGAAAATAACGCCGTCCGCGTTCTCTATTGCAACAGTCCCATACGGAAATACCTCCTTAACCGTGTATGGGCCTGTCCAACGTGAATGAAGCTTCCCGGGAAATAAGCGCAACCGTGAGTTGTAGAGAAGAACAAGATCGCCCGCTTGGAATTCTTTGTGGTCCTTCAAGCGTTTATCGTGCAATCTCTTCGTGCGCTCTTTGTACAACACGGAGCTTTCATAAGCGCGTTGTCGCAACTCTTCCAATTCATGAATCTGGAGAAACCGGGCTTCACCTCCGGCTTTTAGGTCCAGATTTGCGGTTTTTAGAACCCACATCGCTTTATGCTCCAACTCAACCGGTAAATGGCATGCCTTTCCGTACACAAGCCTAAAGGGAGTAGTCCCAATAGGCGTCTTGTAAGCCGTACGGAAAGCCCACAACGCTTCATCAAGCTTATCCGACCAATCCTTGCGGTTTGCACCTACCGACCGCTCAAGGATTCTTTTCAGCCCCCGGTTCGTGACTTCCACCTGCCCGCTTGTCTGTGGATGATAGGGCGTGGATAGACGGTGATGCACACCATAACGGGACAAAGCTCTCTCGAGCTGAGTATTGCAAAAATGCGTCCCTCTGTCACTGATAAGCGCTTTTAGAGCGCCGAACCGGGCAAATAAGCTTTTCAAAAATCTCACGACCACCCTGGCATCATTGGTGGGTAAGGCTTGTGCCTCAGCCCACTTCGATACATAGTCAACCGCGACTAGGATGTACTTATTACCTCGTGAGGGGGGAAATGGTCCCATGAAGTCTATCCCCCATATATCAAAGACTTCACAAATCTGAATCCAGTTCTGAGGCATTTCATCACGTGCCGATATATTTGTCGCCCTCTGGCAAGCATCGCACGCTCTAACCCAACTCTGCGCATCACGAAATATAGTCGGCCAATAAAACCCGGAATCCAACACCTTCTTGGCGGTAAAGTTGGCTCCATGGTGGCCTCCGGTAGGTCCCTCGTGACAATGGCGCAGAATATCGGTCGCCTCCTTCCCTGAAACACATCTCCTAATCACCTGATCAGCACCTACCCGAAATAAGTAAGGGTCATCCCAAATGTAGTGCTTGACATCCGAAAAGAATTTCCTCTTTTGCTGGTGAGTCAACCCTTTAATTAGAATCCCGCAAGCAAGGTAGTTCGCAAGGTCAGCGAACCATGGCGACTCATCGCATATCTCAACACTCATCAAAGACTCGTGTGGGAAGTTGTCATTTATGGAATCCCAACGCGCGTCCACGATGTCTCCATGCTCTAACCGAGATAGATGGTCAGCCGCTACATTCAACGCACCCTTTTTATCTTGAATTTCAATATCAAACTCCTGCAACAACAAGATCCACCTAATCAGACGCGGTTTGGCGTCCTGTTTGCTGAAGAGATATCGGATGGCAACGTGATCAGTATATACAACGGTTTTCAAAAGCACCAAGTACGATCTAAATTTGTCAAATGCGAAAACGACCGCCAAGAGCTCTTTTTATGTCGTGGTATAATGCTCCTGAGCGTCGTGAAGAGTTTTGCTCGCATAATAGATCGGGTGAAAGTGCTTTTCTCTCTTTTGGCCAAGAACGGCCCCTATAGTGTAATCACTCGCGTCGCACATAATCTCAAACGGTAGACTCCATTCGGGTGCAACTAAAATAAATCAACTTTTGCTTGAGAAGGTCAAAGGCTCTCAAGCAATCATCTCCGAATATGAACGGAGCGTCTTTCTCCAACAAACGGGTCATGGGTCTGGTGATTTTTGAAAAATCTTTGATGAATCGCCGATAGAACCCGGCATGACCGAGAAAGCTCCGTATAGCTCTAACAGAGGTGGGGGGCGGAAGTCGTGAAATAATGTCGACTTTAGCTGGATCGACTTCCATGCCCGCGTGAGAAATTTTGTGTCCCAGAACTATGCCCTCCTTCACCATGAAGTGGCATTTCTCCCAGTTCAGGACCAGATTCGTCTCCTCACACCTCTTCAACATCTTTCTCAAATTTTCCAAGCAGTGATCGAAGGAATCCCCAAATACCGAAAAATCATCCATGAAAACCTCCATGGAATCCTCGATCATGTCATGGAAAATTGCAACCATGCATCTCTGGAAGGTCGCTGGTGCATTACATAACCCGAAAGGCATCCGCCGGTAGGCGAACGTGCCGAAGGGGCAGGTAAAGGTAGTCTTCTCCTGATCCTCAGGAGCGATAGGAATCTGAAAGTACCCAGAGAACCCGTCTAGGAAACAGTAATACAACTTCCCCGAAGACGTTCCAACATCTGGTCGATGAATGGAAGCGGAAAGTGATCCTTGCGAGTAGCATCATTGAGTTTGCGGTAGTCAATGCAAACTCGCCACCCAGTGACGGTACGGGTAGGAATTAGCTCATTCCTATCATTCGAGACTACAGTCATACCACCTTTCTTATGTACGACCTGCACTGGACTCACCCACACAGAGTCCGAAATAGGATAAATCATGCCGGCATCCAACAACTTAATCACCTCCTTCTTCACCACGTCCTGCATATTTGGATTTAAACGCCTCTGATGCTGTGCACATGGTTTGTACTCGTCTTCCATCAAAATCTTGTGAGTACAAAAAGAAGGATTGATGCCCTTGATATCCATGATTTTCCATGCAATGGCTCTCTTATGAAGTCTCAGAACCTCAAGAAGCTGATTTTTCTCATCCTTTTCCAATGATGCTGAAATTATGACCGGTAAGCGACGCTCCTCGTCAAGAAATGCATACTCGAGATGTGGCGGGAGTTCTTTCAACTCCAAAGGCGTCGGATCTTCAACCGAAGGCTTTGCTTCCTCCTCTTTTACATGGCCAATTTCTAGAAACCTCTCCGGACTCTGGGAACCATCGTCACCAATCTGATAGACTGGCTGCTCGAAATCGTGGCCCTCCTGCGTAATGCCAATCAGGTCCCCACACGACAGACGTGTGTCCGAATCAATCTCGTCAATAGTACCTTGAAAATGAGAGCACACACATGTATCGACAATGTCGACGTAATAAAGCTTGTCATCGTGACATTGCGGATGCTGCATCGATCTTTTGATATCGAATGTCACGTGCTCATCATTCACTCGGAGCGTGATTTGGCCAGCTGCCACATCAACAATCGTCCTCGCTGTATTGAGGAAAGGACGTCCAAGTATCAAAGGTACCCTTGAATCTTCGTCCATGTCAAGGATAACAAAGTCCACGGGGAAAACAAATTTATCGATTTTTACAAGCATGTTTTCCACAAATCCGCGCGGGTACTTTATTGAGCGATCTGCCAACCGAATGCTCATCCTAGTGGGTGACGGCTCACCCAGATCCAGCTTTGTAAAAACCTTATACGACATAAGGTTGATACTCGCTCCCAAGTCAGCCAATGCATGGCTAACAGACATGTTTCCAATCAAACACGGGAGCGTAAAGCTACCAGGATCTCCCATTTTCGTGAGCAGACGGTTTTGCAGAACGGCGGAACAAGTTTCATTCATCACCACACATGATATATCCTCGAGCTTCTGTTTATTCGAGAGGATATCCTTTAGGAATTTCGCTTACTTTGGCATCTGGGCCAAGGCTTCAACAAACGGTATATTGATGTGTAGTTGCTTAAACAACTCAAGGAACTTACCGTATTGCTCTTCGTTCTTCTGTTTCTTCAGCCTGCCTGGATAAGGTACTGGTGGAGTGTAATCTTTGACCGGCTCCTGGACTTGTGCTGTACTTGCTGGGCGTAGCCTGGTTGCACCTCGTCCGGTGTGTCAGTCGGGACCGCTTCAGTGATCGGTACTGAGTCCGATATGACGGGTCCGATAGTTTTTCCACTCCTGGTCATGATCGCATTCACATGCCCGCCCGGGTTTGGTTCTGTGTTACCCGGAAGACTGCTTGGGGGTCTTTTGGACATCATCTGCGCCAGCTGACCAATCTGATTCTCGATATTCTGAATCGAGGCTTTCTGACTCCTCATTTCTCCCTCGTTAGCTAGAAAACGATCTTCGCTTTGTTGGTATCGTTTTTCAGAGCTAGAGAGAAGCTGAGCCATCATATCCTCCAGCTTGGAGCTAGACTGAGGGGCCTGCTGCTGGGAGCTACTCCCAGTGCCCTGATTCTGGTACGAGTATGGACGCTGCTGGTAGGGTTGGTTGTACTGCTGGTACTGCTGACCCTGCTGAGGTGCTGGAGCACGCTGAGTGAACCCCAATGGGTTCTGATTTCCTGTGTTCGCTCGCCACCCAAAATTTGGGTGATTTCTCCAACCGGGATTATAGGTGTTGCTGTACGGGTTGTTTTGCGGCCTTACCTGATCACTCACGAAATCTACTTCTTCGTGGCCCTCATATACGACTCCCTGAAAACATGCCCCAGGCTCGTGTGACACTCTACACTGGTCACATCCCGAGCCAGCATGCGCAATCATCTGGGACCTGTCGAATCTCGATGCAAGAGCCGAGATTTGTGCAGTAATGGCCGTGTAGTCGTCTACAGCATGAACTCCTGAGCGAGATGATGATGATGATGATGCTCGACCTCTATCTCCATCCCGACGCGAGCTGGATTTCAACGCAGCTTTTTCTATAATATCATACGCTTCAGTCGGCGTCTTAGTTCCAAGATCGCCTCCTGCGTTCACGTCTAATCGCTCCTGCGTATTATAGCTGAGCCCCTGATAGAACGTCAAAACCAGCTGTCGCTTGGAGAAGCCATGATGTGGCACATCAATCAACAAATCCTTGAATCTCTCCCAAGCCGCATGCAACGACTCGCCCTCGTCCTGGCGAAAGGAAACAATCCGGTTCCGTAGCTTGTTCGTTTTCTCAGGTGGGAAATATTTCTGCATAAACTGCTCCGCCAACTGATTCCAGGTCCTGATGGACCCGGCAGGAAGTGACATAAGCCAAGCTCTAGCTTTGTCACGTAATGAAAACGGAAACAACCTCAACCGAATCGCATCCTCCGAAACACCTGTAATCCTAAATGTCGAACAAATAGCAAGAAAAGCAGCGATATGCCTCCCGGGATCCTCATGCTCACGTCCGTCAAACTGTACTGAATTCTGCACCATGTTAATAATACTAGATCTAATTTCAATGGTAGGTGCATCTATAGTGGGCTGAAGGATACTCGGCTCCAGCTCGTCGATTGCATTTGCTATGCGTTGTGCAATGACAAGTGACCTTTCGCGCAGCCTCTTACTTCTCCTAAGATTATGCGCTGGTTCGTCAGTCGGCTTAGCAATAGCGGGTGCGGGAGTTGAGGACATCAACCTGCAAATGAAAAACTGACACAATGAATAGTTTAT